>NW_009661090.1:0-2374 GCF_000708025.1 Charadrius vociferus | reverse complement strand
ATAAAGAAGGATCTGTTCTGTTTCAGCTATCAGACTCATAAATCCACATACCCAGGCTGGCAAGAGGCATGTAGAAGCCTGGCACTGTATGAGTTCTCAAGCAGATCCACAAACGTTTCCTCATAGGGCCTGATTCAAAATTAATTAGAAAAACAAAGCAAACAAAAAGGAGATGCCCAAAGCATACACCACTGTCTTTTTTCTACTGACTGATACATTTAATTTTTCTTCGATACATGGTGACTCAGTTCTGAATTGCACACCCTACAAATGACTGAGAATTCAGACTTCGTTTTAGATAACCAGTCTTTTCCAAGCCAGAGTTGACTGCTACATGCAGGCCTCAGCTTCTGACATCACTTAGCAGAGCAAGTAGAGAAGACATTCTATGCATTCTCTGCAGACAATCACAGACTGATTTTTAATGCCAATATAAAACAATGCCTCTTATTCTAAATATTTAAATGTATGTCAAAGATATGTTCCATATATCCTCCATAATCACATTTTCTTTTTTGTCCAGGGACCAATAGGACCTGCTGGACCTAAAGGAGAACTTGGTTTCCCAGGACGTCCAGTATGTATTATGCTCTCAAGTGGAATAAAGATAGAGAAGCTTGCTTCTGACACATACTACACTATTTCTACTTATTTCAGGGCCGCCCAGGACTGAATGGACTGAGAGGTGTGAAAGGTGATCGAGGCGAAGCGTTTAATGTAAGTTCTTATGTATTGCAAAAACAAATCCTGTTAAAACATTAAGTCATCTGATTTATATTAATTCCTTTAAAATGATGACAGGACTAAAAACTTGAAATGATCTAGAAATGATTATATGTTTCTGCGACTTTTTCTATCTGGTAACCATCATTGAAAAGTCAACTTTTGTGTCCATCTGGACAGCTCTTGCAGATATACATATTTGTATCAGCTCCCAGGTGTAACAGTTGTATGCGTGATTCACTGTTAGCATAGCTGGTTCAAATACCAAATGATCTGGGATTGCCAATCCTTTCTATACATCAAAGACTTCCTGATCCAGGTCATCAGTATGACCCCTCGTGGTGTGAAGATGCTCCCATAGGCTCATAGCTATCTAGCACAGGTACAAACAGCACTTGAGCATATCATAATGAAGTGGCATCTACTCTACTCACAAGGAGATACTTGCTAATACCTACTACCTGCCTTGTTGCCTTGTACATGTATCCAGAATAACGACTACTGCATAGATGACAGCATATCCATGCCCACCTGTAATTATGGAGTGACAAGTGATGAACCAAGGTCCTGGTGCTGCAAGTCTGTTCTTATGAAAAGACTTCATGCAAGGAGTCTCGTGGTAAACAGGAAGACTGGACTACACAACAATAAACATCACTGAGCATAAGCAATAAGTTTCACAATAACAGAGTAAATTGTGTGGTTGTTCTGATGACATGGGGCAAACTGTGCTAGAAAATTTGGTACCCATACCACATCAGCAGCTAATAATATTTCATCTGCATCAGAGATATGCTGACAAAAGAGACAAGTGTATTTTACTGTGTTAGCATAGAAATCATAAGGTAGGGATCAGCTAGGCATCAGAAGAGGCGATCTAGTCAATATCACTGCATATCAGTAGAGCACTTTTTGTAGATGAATTCTGTTGTATAAGTTCTCTGCTTCTACTTCATTAAAAGAAAAAAATATATATTACACACAAACTGCAAAACACAAGTATGTTGTCTATCTGGACAACAAATACAAGTGAAATTATGATACTGCTTTATCCAATTAACAGGGTGACTGAGAATTGCTAAGTATCTAAGTATCTTCACAGAAAGAAAAGATCAGGTACTAAAGGTTGCTTGTGCCTCTAGAGAAAGGTTTAAATAAAAATTTAGTTGCTGGAAGGTGAAACCAGACAAATTAGACAAATTCTAGTTGGAAGAAAATGACAGAAAAGATGACTAGCCACCAGCAGAAAATATTAAAGTAGATTTTTCCATTCTTCCATATCTTCAAACAGTGTCAGGGTTCATTTTCTGGGTGTCTGCTGTAACCAAACAAAAACTATTAAAGCAAGTATAACTAGATGAAGTACATCAGGCTGGGAAATTAAAGTAAACAAGCAAACAAAACAGGCTACATGTTCTAATAGTACTTCCTGGATTGCCTGGGGAAGATAAAATCTAATGGATGTCTAATTATTGATGAAATGACATGTGTCACCTCACAGAAGTCTGCATTGATGTGGAGTGAAAGATGGACGTGGCGTGATGCCAGGTTTTTAAATGACACAGTAAAGACTTGGTATATTTTTTTCTAAAGGGCAGTCACACCTCCAGTCTAGCAGGGTTTCTTGAAGGTGCTAATTAGCATGTAGTTA
>NW_009661089.1:0-2364 GCF_000708025.1 Charadrius vociferus | reverse complement strand
ATGAAGTTGTTAAACACAAATAAGAACTACAGGTATGAAAGGATATCAGTGGCCTAAGTAATAAAGTACATCTTATTGGTGACTTTATCCGATTTACAGGTGAACATTGATGAAATAAACAATGGAAAAGTTTCTCTGAAAACCTAAACACTCGATATCAGGCTGTTGTGAAAATAGCAGTCTCTGAAAACAGAGTTTCAGCATTAAAGGCCAATAGGGCAAATCCCAAAGCTTCATTATATTTCTTGTGATTTATCAAAAATGATATGTCTGCACAGCAAATTAAACCTACTCGGCTTTGTTAGATTTAGCATAAACCAAACAAACTACCATAAATGCTATTTCTTCTTGTGCTGCAATTGCCACGTTAAGTTCTCCATTTAGAAGGACAGGCAGCAAGTATGTTATCTTGTTCCACAAGAGATTGTCTGCTCGCCACATGTTTTTGTCCCTTCATGTTTCTCCCTTCAGAGCCACCTAAAAATATAGTTAAGTCTTAGAAAACTACAACAGAAGACGATTATTAAGTAGGTAAAGTAAAATTTCTTCCATTCTTTGATCAGATATATTGTGAAACTAGAGGTGGGCAAGTTGGAAGTCTGGATTCTGAAGCTTGAAGTCTGCATTATGTGCTGAAGGACATGTTTCATTACAGCTAGACTGTTAGAAAACATAACCTGAACTGTAACAACACCCTGTTTTTCTGCAGTTGATCACATGCACTTGAACTGACTTTCAGAAACACACATCACATTTTCCTCTAGGTCTTCCATTCAAGCTTTGATTTTTGAGCTTCCCTTTAAATAGCTTCTTCACATTACAGACCACCGAGATGCAAAAATACATGGTATATTAAAATAAATGTTAATGTGTTAAATAGCAAATGTTAGAGTAAGTGTTAAATAGTAAATATTAAATTGCATAGTAAAGAAAATTATTGGTTGACATGTATTATCAGCTTGAAGTACCACTAGTAACAATTTAACAATAGTGTACTGTACTTCAACTACAGTACCTATCTAAAAGAGACACCCCCCCTTTCTTAGAAACACAAATATTTATCTGATTTAGAAATTTCATGGAAGTATACTCAATTTCATGCGTGTGCTTACGTTTGTTTGATTTATCACTTAAATAACTTAATAGAATGTTCTGCCAGAGTTGTCTTATAATGTGAACTATACTGACCACTTACAGATAGATTCAACATATTAAACTTTAGCTTCAGATTCTTTAATCTATAGATCTCAGGTTCATGAAAGTTCACTGAATGTTAGATGTACCTCAATTACTCATCCTAGATCACGTTGTAATCCCTGGAATCAGAGCTGAAGTTGAGGCATATTTTTCTTTGAGGCATGTATTTTTTATTAATAGAGATGTTTCCTCATCTTCCATAAGTTTTTGTGAAATTCTACAGGCTTTAAGAGTTGCTCTTTTCTTCTCTGAAATATAGTTTAGGTATATAAGAGTTTCAGTTAAAACCTCAGAAATCGTAAGATCTCCAAATCAGAATATAATTTATCTATGACACCAGACATTCAAACTTTTTAAAGAAAGTATTAGAAAGATGTAGAAAAATCAACAAAGTGATAGTCAAATTATCACTTTAATTTAACGTCATCTCATGTTTAAATAAAAGACAACCTGAAGTAAAGGATCTTAAGGAAATATCAGTTAAAATACTTTCTGCTAGCGATTACCAAAGAAAAACTCAAGAAGATGCCATACGCCTGCTGTGACATTTCCATGGGATGAAGGGGGTCGAGGGATGTTCACAAAGCCTCCTAAAGAGCATTGCAATGGTACAGATCAAAGAGAAGAGCTGAAAGATGCTGCACTCCACTAAGAAGCAGCTAGAATTTCTGTGCAATTTAGGTACAAAGAAGTAGTGAATTTTTGTGGATATATTTTATTTCTTTAGTTTTGGTTTAGCAAAAGAGATATGAGATTTTATTCTGCTTTTTTTTCATCTCCACACTTGACTATCGGTCAGAGTAACTGGAACTAGGACAGCTTTACTTCTAGAGAAGTAAAAGAAATCTGTTCTGGAAGCAGAAAGAAATCATTGAGAAAATGTGAGTTTAGTGATCCTATTAATTTTTGTATTGAATTTCATGAATTTGATCAAATATCTCTGCAAAATTCAGAAGACATTTGCTACTTTGGCGAGAAATGAAAGTCAGCAATTGAAATGAACATACAATCTAACCCTCAGGAAAAATTCACTTGAAATAGGTGCGTTTGAAAGTGCTTGTAGTTCAATTCTCCTTAGCAAGTTGAAAGTTGCTAACGTTAGAGCCAAATAAGTGTAAACTGACTCTGTTTAAAAATAAAGTTTTGCAGGAACAACAAAAAAAAAAA
>NW_009661088.1:0-2373 GCF_000708025.1 Charadrius vociferus | reverse complement strand
AAAAAAAAAAGCCACAACAAAAAATAAAACAAAAAAACCCAAACCACAACATAATAATAAAAGCTTATGCTTTTGTTATTGTCTAGATACTGGGCTTGTTTATTTGTTCCCTTTTTAGCAATATTGTGGAAAAAATAATGGTTGGCTGCCTGTGTCTTTGAGTAGGTCCTAACTAGATGAAAATACCAAACTGCAAATTATTTTTCTTTCTATAAACAGAATTTAAATACTTTGTCAGACTGGATTCACACATACATGGAAATCCACTCTGTTCTTAAACCTTTTCCTTTGAAATTTGTGCTGAATAACTTATAACCTTAAGAATATTTTGGATTTTATACCCTCTGCTCCATTTTCTTAAGGGGGAGCAAATGGGAAAAGGAGTACGATAGTTAAATGGAAATTTATCCTTGAACATAACATTGAATTACTTGTAGAAGAGGCTGGTAAGAATGGAGTGTCCTAGGTCAAGCAATTGCAGTGTTGCATGCAAAATTTCAAAATGAACTTGTCTTAATTATATTTTGTAAATGGATAAACAATCATCTTTCTATACAGTGATGGAAGAAAATTAGTGCTCTGTGCATTTTGATATTTGACTTCCTCTTTTCACCATTGTTAACTGTTTTGACACAGTTGGGTTCATCATTATCATGGTTCAGACATCAGAATGCTAAATGATACTGTATTTTTAAGTTTGTGTTGCAAGAATGAATGGAATAAACTTGAATTGTGCGATATGAGAATGTGGAGTTTTATTTTTCTTTCTGCTCCTGTGTTTTATTAATCTCTGGCTACAATTTTTTATTTGCCTGGAAAGCATCTAAGGTCCAGCTCGCATGTACAGTGATTAAAATCTTCAGATACTTAAGACCAAAATGTGGAATGGAAGCTTCTTTGAGAACTAAATATTTAAAGTTGGGATTGTTTTGTTTTTTTATTACATCCATTTAAAAGAGGTTTTTATTAATTCTCTGGTCTTGTCTGCATTGCCTACTTAAATGATAATCCATAACGTTGAAGATCTCCTCATGTTAAATTCTAAGAGGCAGTGTAGATAGAGGGATGTTCCTCCCATTACCTGTGAAGACTAAAGCAATTTATTCTCTCCTTTACTTCATAAAGAAACTGAAATAGTTATTTATAGAAAGCACAGCTGAAGTATAAGTAAAATGTGTGTTCATTGTTTTTGTTGCATATTTATGGTAACTTTGTCAGAACTTGCTATTATAACTCTGCTTGTCCATAGAGATGTAGATCCAATTGCTTGAATTCTTTGCTATGATTTATTTAAAAATATACCCTTTTAAAGAAAAAGTACAGGAAGGTGTGAAAAAGTGGGAAAAATGTAAATGCAGAAAAATATTTCTAAAGAATAATAATTTGTCTGTTTTTCTGTGCTAAACTTTGACATCGGGGACTTCTAATGCTGTATGCACAACCCTTCAGTCAAATATTAGAAAAGAGGGACATGTTCGTCATTAATACCAAAATGGTTCAAACAGTGTGATGGCTAGTGGCAATCGATGCCTGTGCTTCAGCTCCTGTGTTCATCTTATTGGCTTTTTGGTTTGTTTGCAGTGGACAATTTTTCTACAGGAGTAAATACTAGTGAAAGTTCAGAATGCAAATTTCTTTCACTCACTTGCCTCGGTGCATGGCTAACCAAATTCATCTGTACATGTACACACTTTTCCTAGTAACTGTTTATAGCTGGTCTTTTGGAATAAATGGATTTCTCAGCTCCCTTCCAAAAGGAAGTTGCCCTGAGACAGCAGTTTTTTCAATTGGATCATTTGATTGTTTCTCTGTTTTGAAAAGTGTAGTCTCAAAGCTCTCCTCAAAATATTTTTGTTCTACTTGAAAGCTGTCAGATTCTAACTAAGTTATGCCATAAACTTACTAGATGCATTGTTTGGAAAGCACTTTGTTTCATGTAATGCCTTGAAAGGCATGTACAGTTTGCCTGCTCAGGAAGTGTATGAGCATTTTTCCTTGGAGCAGTGCTCTTTTCTCACTGCCTTAGCAGTGAAAACAACGTTTCTAATTTTAAACTAAGCAAAGTTGCATTTAGATACCATTGCTTGCTATTGTGATCTAATGTTAATTTGGGGAGCCTTCCTTCAAATAGAAGTCTTGGAATCTCTTGATTCTTCTTGCTTCAAATTGCATTTGCAAAACTCCTGTGTGCACATCTCCATTCTCCTGTGTACTAAATGTCTTTGTTTTCAGGTACTGCAGGCCACTACAGAATACAGGATTCATTTGTACTTTTCACTGAGTTCCTGTTTTCCACAAATATACTTTCATTTTGCAACACTTCAAAATTATGAATAGAGGCCTGCTTTCTCATGCACTGAGGTTCATCTCATG
>NW_009661087.1:0-2371 GCF_000708025.1 Charadrius vociferus | reverse complement strand
AAAAAAACAGGCCTGTTGGGAACTGAATGGTTAAGAGGTATGACTGCTCCACAGCCAACTCTGCAGATTCTGTGGTTGAAAGGACGTATTCTTATCACATAGGTGGATGTCTGATGTTCAGAGGAAACTACAGAAAAATCCCACAGTTCAACTGACATGTTCAGACCAGAGAAAAAGAAGACCTTTCCTGACACCTGCAGAATTCAACTAGTGCAGTCCTTGAATTGGAAAATAAGAAATTCCTTATTGCTTACATATGAATACAAGGACTGAATTGTGATAGCAAAGAAAGGATCTGGGGTGGGGTTTTTTTTCATATGAATAAAGGTGCCCCACGTAGAAAGAGAAGGGAATGTATAAGCTATGAAACAATTTCTCTTTCCTCAACCTGAATAAACCTCTACTCTGTAAGTTACCCTTACATTCCCATGGCATGTACTGTCTTGCAGAGAAATTAATCAGCCTGTGCAGAATTTGAAAACCTTAAGATAAGTGATGGAATCTCTACCTTTTCATATCTCAGCTGTATATCTCTACACTTGGCTTCAGGCTGCTCCTATCCCTTCATCAAAGTGAGAGCAATTCTCTTTTCCTCTGGACAGTGCTCTTTCACTGGTATTTATTGATATTCATCTATTCCCATCTCAATTTGGCCCTTAGCTACAAGGCAGACCTGAGTCCTCCATGTCATCTGTCTCTTATTGTCTTAAAGATGTTTCATTTCCACAGCTGTTGAAAATCACCAGCTAGAAATTGGCCAGATTTAAAAATCGTTCACTTCAGAGAGCCTAAATTTAAGCCAGAATCATTACTGGAATTTCAGAGCAGCTGCACCTTCCCACCTACACGGAGTCATAAATCAAAACAAAAATATGATCCAGACACATCTAAACTTCAGAGATTTTGAAAACTACGGGAAGATTAGCCCAGTTTTTGAGATTCCCCTTCCCCTTTCTCTCACACAAATGTAGGCGTGTGCAGATACACAGCAGGGAGAAATTTCAGGAAAACTAGAGGATGAACAACCACCTCCTCTTTCTAAATGTATTGAAGAGATCAATTTGATTTACATCTTGTCTTGTAAAGTGGTAGCAAAGCTGGAAAAACACTGTTAACTGCCCCCCCTTTTATCACCATTTTCACAATGACAGGTTGAAATGAATCCTCACTAAACCCTCTGGAGAGATGAGGTCATAAGCATTATGACATTCCATTGATGACTCCACTCTTTCTGAGCAGCTACTGATCAATGAAATTGGTTTGTCTCTGATAACCTCACAATTAAAACTTCAGGCTGATCTGATTTGCAGCCACCTGATGCTCATGATATCAGGAACATTCAGTCTTTCTCATTTCTTCTCTTTTCTGGAAGTGACTTTAATGTTTGCCCTGGAGTAAGTGCTGCAGCGTTCTTGCTTTTATCGTCCCAGGCCCAATGGCTGATAATAAATCAGGTGCACTGTTGATTTGCTAATCAGAAGGAAAAAATACCAGAGGTGGTGTATGTTTATCTTTAGAGTGACATTTCTCTCACGTGCTTTGGAGATGTTCTTCTGATATGTTCCCTTCCTCCACTTTCACTGGCTATAGAACAGTCAATCAAACTAAGCATTGGTATTTTAATTCTATTGTTAGACAACGACATGCTGAACAGTAGATGCCTGAATTCAGCTACACTTTTGCAACAGGTTTCAGTGACAAAAGAATTGCATCCCAGGTGGCAAATTGCATTCCTTTAGTCTTTGAAAATGTCACTATCAAAAAAAACTAACAAAAAATCAAAAGCAGACAAAAAATGGCAAAAAAGGAGACAAAAATTTTAAAAGCTACTTGTAAATTACAGAAAAATGTTGGTAGTTAATAATTTTAAGTGCTACTGAAATATAGAAGCAGCATTCCATATTTTAGTATGGCTTACCTCTTAACTGTTCAGATCTGTACAGGCTCTCACATAGCATTTTCATGTCCTGCAAAGCAACAAACATACAAACCAGAATTAAAACAAAGTAAAGAAATAGCCTAGGTCTTACAAAACAAAAGCAAAAAGTGTCCTAACAATATGTCATCTTCAACATACAGAAGAACATCAAACATAAGCCAAAACGTTACATAGATAACGGAAGTTATTGTTCTGCAGGAATGGAATCAGCATTTCTGGTAACCATTCCTAAATGCTTTAACTGTTAAAAAATGCACATAGCCAAATGGAAGCTATTTCAAGTTGATGTGTTCTACATTATGACTAACCATGGTAAATTATGGTTGGAGTTCCTCAGCTATATCACAGAGCATGAAAAACAGATGTCATGCATATATCAAGGCTAACACCTAATCAGAAACATGAGTGTGGAACAAGCAAAAAAAAAAAAAA
>NW_009661086.1:0-2362 GCF_000708025.1 Charadrius vociferus | reverse complement strand
TTTTTTTTTTTTTTACTAAAGTGGTGTTTTTTCAGTAAAATGGGAATTTGCCCAGGGTGATGGCAAAACATCCGAGAGCTTTGTCTGGTTCTCCGAGCAATGCTTTGGGGGAAGGATGGTGTTTAAAATAGGGGTGCTGCTTGTTAGCTGTGAAAATGTATTTCTAATTAGAATTAAGCAGAAAACCAGGCTTCAATGATTCCAGTGCACAGGGTTTTCAAATATCGCTGTAAGAACAGATGGTAAGGGGAAGAGTGAAAGAAATCAGGCTATGCTAGCTTTTTTGAGAGTGTGAAACAGAACCTGCAATTGCACTGCTGTGTTTTAAGGCAAGGGTACTTAGTCTTATCTGGACAAGTAGCTAGTCAGCCAGAGGATTTTCTTCCTCTGTAAGTACACAGTCTTATAAGAGGTTAGTTTTAGTGCAGGCTTCATGGTGTACGTGTGGCATCACTGTTAACAGAAGATATTTTCTGTGCCATTGAAACTGTGGCTGATACACAGGTGTTGGAATTGTGAGAACTAGGTCCTGTTCTTTCTGTGTTATGAGTCCTGGACAATTCACATCATCTGCACTGCTTTAGTTTTCCTGTCTGTATATAAGGATGTATCGCCATTTAGTTGTTCCTTTATTCTCTATGATACTACTCCTCTGCTTAAAAATTGCAAGTAGGATTGCTGCAGTCTGTTGCAGTGCACTGAGAATAAGGAGGGCTGAAATCCTGAGCTTTATTGAGGTGGCTCTTACCACAGTAAATGTCTGTCTGTTTGGGTTTTTTCTTTGTTTGTTTTAAATTGTCATGCATGGAAACACTCTCAGTGGTGGATGTTTGTGTAGGTTGTTGGTAATGGGTGGGTTGTGGCAATAAAGCAGCATCCTTTTTTAGCTTCCCCTTTTAGTCTTGTGGCTTTAGGAGCAGCTTCATTGGATGTGCAATTTGAATTTTGTCTCTTAATCCTAATTATCTCTTATCTCCAGAAATCAGAGGCCTTACGGATGCAGTATCGTTACTTGGACTTGCGTAGCTTCCAGTTGCAGTATAACCTGCGGCTGAGATCACAGATAGTGATGAGGATGCGGGAATATCTGTGTAACCTCCATGGTAAGAAAAGTGCTTGAAGAACAGTATGTAGCAAACAACATTTTAGGCCTTCCTTCTTGCTGGGAGAGATTGTCCATCAACTTGTTACTCCAAACTGGTCCCACTTAATAAGGACATGTCTGCCTGGAGTGGGGCCTTTAGAGAGATGTTGGCAGGCCTGAAGAACAAAGTGTGTTGACATCTTAGATCTATAAACTGGTTGTTTCAAATGAGCTATATCCAGTGAGAAAAGCCCTTTTGCAGGTAGTTTCCCTGTTTTGGTCACCCAACTGGAGGCATGTCAAAGGGATGGTTTTCTTATAGGGCTTTTGCTTATCTAAAATCAGGAAGTCCTTTTTGGAAAAGCAAAGCCTAGTTCAAAATGGACAGAGAATTAACAATTTTTCAGCCTATATGGAGTCCTCTTTGATCAACAGTTCTGGCAGGACATCAGGGTAGCTCAGAGCCTTTAAATCTGTCATTACACAAATTATTCTTAGAGGCAGCAAAAAGTGTAGATTTTGGAGAGGCTACATGGTGTGCTGATTACCGATTTTGCTGACTAACTCTACTCTAGCTTACTTTGTGTCATAATAGATCTCCCTGCTCTCAGCATATTCTGCATCTGAAGCATGTGTTTGTTTCTCAGGGTTTGTGGATGTAGAAACTCCAACGCTTTTTAAAAGAACCCCAGGGGTATGTATTCTGTTAGAATTGCATTTTAGCCTCCTGTGATTGCATAGGTTGCATGACTGAGTTATTGTCAATTGCCACTTGGCCTTTGTTGTTGTTCCCTCACTAAGTAACAGCTCGTGCAGATTTCTGATAAGATACATGGATCCTTTTAAACGTAGAGGGAGTGAAAGGGAAGAGATGATAACTCGTGTCTTAAGTTTGAACCTCCAGTTGAATAAAGCTTTTGTCTTGTAGAGCACATATTGAATGCAAGTCCTGTCCTGGGACAGGACTGATTATAAAACCAAAAAACTTCTTCTAAGCACTGTTTCCCCAGCGTTTATCTCTTAACTAGTAGGTTACTGCAGTGACACTACTCAAGTAATTTTAATTCCTGAGTTTATATTCCTTTCTTTCATTTCAAAAACAATCACAGAGAAGGGAGTTGAGCCCAGGAACTGTTGATGCAGCTAACATGTGGAGGTTTTGCATTTAAACCCCTGTCTTGGATGGTGTATTGTTATGCATTAGTCTCTCAGAGCAGAAGGTGGAGAATCCTCCTTTGGGATATTTTGGACCAAGTTGGTTAACAGTTTTTTTGGTTT
>NW_009661085.1:0-2370 GCF_000708025.1 Charadrius vociferus | reverse complement strand
AAAAAAAAAAAAAAGCAAGCCCATAATTTAGAAATAATAAGGCAACTGAGAATGGTATTTGTCCTACTGATTTTCCCACTAACTCGCTAGTGATTAAGAAGAAAAGACACAGCTTGAATCTCAGACCATAGACTTAGTTTGCAAACCTGGCACTTAAGGAAAAGCCATGTTCTAGACTTTTAATTGCAACTGAGTTTTCTAACACTATAATCGAGCCAAGAAATAGAACATCTAAACGCCCATAGATTTTATAAACTGTTTTCAGTCCAGAATCACACTTCAGAGGACTGAGAACACAAATGCCACTATTACACTGATGCATAATTTAATCACCACCATGTCCAACGCACATGCCTTTTCGTTTCAGTGTAGAGAATTACCACATTCAGTCTTTTTTGCACCTAAAGTCATAACTGAGAACAAAGCCAGAAAACCCTATAGTTTCTGTGACTGTGATGCTTTTATTCCTCCCTCTGATCTTAACGAACACCAGAGTATGATAGATGTCTCTTCAGTGCCTGCATACACGATGCGATGCTGTCAATGCAGTGTCAGACCAGTGTTGTTCTTATACATCTTCCCCAAACCAAGGGTACATCTCCCTGAAGATCCTTAAGAGGAACAGAATTAGTTGCAAAATAGCACCTTTCCTCATTTAGGGTTATTTTTACAGAATATTTTGTACATGTACACATTTAAACAGCCTCAAAACAGCAAGGAAGGAAGAGTGAAAGTCACCAGAGAAAGATAATTTTTAACATGCAAGAGGGACTAAACGGGCTTTATACAGAAGACGTCAACAGACTGAGTCATTGGAAGAAACGTGGTTTTAAGATAAGACACAGGAAACCGGGGTAAGGAATTGCACATTATAGGCCAACTACAGAAGATGCTGGGTTTTCATCACCCAAGATATTTCATCCAACATATATTCCATTTCGGGACCCATAATAAAAAATAAAGTCATGTCGATTGTTGTCTCTGTATGCTTGGGAAATTATAACTATGCACCTCCCAAACACCTTTTGATTAACTCTGTTCGCCTGGTTTTCCTAAGTTAGTCGCGAACAGCAAATGTTGTAGCAAAGAAATTTTTAAAAGCACAACAAGAATGAAGTGAGTGAGTGTGGAGATTTGGAAGTTTGTAGGAAAAGGAAGAAAGATTGAGACAGTCATTAAGGAAGACAAATATTTTCACTAACTACCACCCAGGCAAAATATTTCTGTTCAATATGCATTTATTTTGCTATGTGATAAAAACGGTCTACTCAAAGCAAGAACGTTACTTCCCAGCATTAACATTCGGGCCTCCAAACGAATGACTGACTGACCGACCAGTGATTTGTCAAACCAACCCCCAACGATGAGAAAAGAAACGTTCTGAAGAAAAGACATGGTTCATCACCTATTTGTCTTTCACCACTCAAACCAGAATAACTCCTTGAGACACACATCAGAATCGTGCACGTGTGGAGAAGCAGCACCCCTGCGCGACAGAGCTCGTTAGTTAGTTATCAGATGGAAAATATTCCTAAAGTTCACAAAGAACAGCGACTCAGAATGAACCTGGAACTTAAATCAATTCACTGCTCTGAACAGTAACTGAATCCATTTTTTTAACTCAATTTAGAGCGGGAAATCTGTCTGCTTATAGCTTCCGAGAAACAGGTCACCTCAGATTTCAATGGAGGCACCAAACAATTTCATGGTCCCTTCCCTCCTCCTCGAGGACTAGCAGGCAAGGAGATGCCAAGGGGGTGCTGGGAAGAGTGGAGGATTTAGGAACAGCAAAAGCTAAACCATACATGCAAGAAGGAAAAGGAACAGGCACCCGCTCCTACCAAGGTCCCACCACCCATGCTGAACCATCTCACCCTCTTCCAGAGCTCGCAGTACACCGTGAGGTCCCCTGCCCAAAACACCATGTAGATCAAGTCAGTTGAGGTGTATCGGATGAGTCCAACCGTTTTGCATCAAAGCGGTCATCAGTCTGACCTGGAACAGTATCAGGATAACTCCAGTCCCTGATGGACCTGAACTAGAGCAGAACTTAAAAAAGGAAGCACTGCTTCAATTCCCTGTGCAGACACCAAATGATTTCACAAGGATCCCACATGCCCTTTGTCAAAGCATGTGAACACTCATTAATTTTATTTCCCTTCTACCCGCCGTTATCACAGCGTCCCGTGTCCCCCAAAGACACACTGCCATGCCCCAGTATCTGAGCAAGATCTTAACACGTCCTGTTTTGTTCGCTGATTGCCCTTCTCGTACTTCTAAATATCAGATGCAGGAGCAGCAACTTTCATGCTGACATCATAACTACAGAGAAGAAAAATTAAGACATTTCTTAATATATTAAAAAAAACC
>NW_009661084.1:0-2353 GCF_000708025.1 Charadrius vociferus | reverse complement strand
AAAAAAAAAAAGGGTAATAAATGCAGCTAGTTTTGACCCCCCAAAACTTGGACTCAGGGTGTTAAGAATAAGGAAACAAGTCCCGTATTTTGGTCAGCTTTATAGGAGCTGGCCTCCCTGTACATCTCCTGAAAAAGCCTGCTGCTTGCCCCTCACCCGGTTGTAGTTCCAAATGGTTTTCCATGACCCGTGGCTGCTCCTCTGCTCGATAGTTGCCACGCGCCATTCCCTGTTGATGGTCAGGATTTGGAGGCCTCCAACAATGGTGAATTGCTTGGTTATGATTTGCTGGCTGCCACCATTTTGCTGAAACTGGAGAACAAAATTAAACAACGCTTTTAGACTTTTGAGTCCGTCATCCCCACAGAGATTCAGACAATCACTGCTATAATAGAGGAAGTGCTGCACACAGGGAGTTCTTGTAGTGACCACAGTATTTTCAAAACAGCAAAGAAATAAGCCTTGTGGCATTCTGGAATAGCCGTAAGAATTCTTGTGACAGAGTCAAGGGATAATTTCTGTATCTTACAACAGTCACCTGTTGGTTTTAGAGTTTCAAGTATGACACAAGTCTTAGATTCCTTTCCCCCACAGGGATGGGGAAAGAAGGAAGGGAAACTCAAGAAGAAGGGAATCTGGAAACAGCAGCAATGTATGTGTAACTTGGTGGCTATACTCACGTATTGAGCAAGGGCCGGAGCCAGCAAGAGGCCAAAAAGGACGGTAGTCACAATCTGAAATGAAATTTGGAAACAAAATTGTAACTGTGGGTCTGGCTGACAAATGTGGTTGTGAGAATCCTGGTGCCTTTTTCCTCATCTCATGTGGCAGCGTACTCCTTCGGTCCTTTTTTTGCATTCATTCTGGAATTACAATAGTCACCTCAAGTGAGTCGTCCTTGTTTTACCCTAGAATAATGCAAACTGGACACGTAGGAGGTTGCTTTTTTTAGGAGCCGAATCTGAAGTTGATTGAGAGACCTCTATAGTCATATGCAGATACTTTAGAGGGATGAGGAGAAGGAATGTAAAGTTCTTGTCCTTAGGCATTACAAAACAGTGCATTGCTGGAGTCTGTCAAAAGCATTGACAGAAACGGTCATGGATTACACTTCCTGTAGGTTGAATAAGGTATAGTTAAACCTTTAAAAGAATCCCTGCCTCTTCATCTGATTCGGTTAATAGAGTCCGAGCTGCTCACTCTGGAGGAGGAAAATCTCCCCAGGGAACACCCTTTTGCTGTCGACAGACACAGGCGCTTCTGAGAGGTAAAGGCAATAGTTTGGAAGCAAAGCTTTAGTTTCTAAGGAAGAAAAAAAAGCACGCATACTCACAGTGAGTTTCATCTTGACTGCAGAGCTGATGCTGGTGCAGGTAGAATGAGCGACGTGAACCGTCCGCCTTATATACGTTCTCAGAATTAGGCGTGGAAGTGTTGAACTAAAATTATTTTGTAATTTGCATCCCTGTCTGCATGTCACCGAAAAGTATTTCCTGCTGTAAGTACTTCATAAATATGGGGACTGTGCTTTTGCAAATTTTGACCTGCCAGAGGCTGATAATTATCAGATAAGAATCCATTTGCTGTGAAAAATTAAATATGTTTCACAGTACCTTTCTGACCTGTACTAATTGCTTTTGAAAATTCCCATCAAACTTAAGACCAGAGATAGCCTAGGGTTTAAAAGAAAAGCCTTACAGTAGACAAAATAAACAAGAGCCTTTGTATTTTCCAAAATGTACTGCATGTTACCACGTAACCATAGGGCCCACCAAAATATTTGGCCCAAATGCCACATGGCCACTGAAAATATTTTACAGTAAAAAGGCAGTCCAAGCTGAAATGTCACCTAATGTGCAAGTCTGTGGGTGCCTCTTTGTTCTTTTAGGTGGCAACAATCTCCCCCCTCCCCCGCCTTGCCTCAACTTTTCTTGGTGATGTCGATACTTCGAGAAAGAGGTGATGATGGTTCAGTTAGGGAGATTTTGGGATACTTGGGTTTTGTGTCAAGTCGCTCATTTCATTCTGTGTGCAGCCTTAGTCTGTGGCAGGGAATCACTGTAAAGATGCAAAATTACTTTTCAATTGGAATCCAGCACTTTACTAATAAAAGTAGGGCTTTTTAATATATCAAAATAACTTCTTAGCAGTCGTGCAAGTGCAATATTAAATTAAATCTGGTCTCAGATTCACTGAGTCAAGTCTGCACGTCCAAAGGGACATTTTCAATACATACTGTTATGCCAAATGGTGGTTATATTCTTAGTTCTTTACAAGCGTGTACGGACTTGTGTGAGAAACGTAGGTTTGTGCGTGGCCTCTGAGGGAAGACCGCACTTGAGCGCCGCTAGGG
>NW_009661083.1:0-2356 GCF_000708025.1 Charadrius vociferus | reverse complement strand
AAAAAAAAAAAAGGACTGATTTATTTTGAAGAAAAAGAACAAGGCACATGCTACAAAGAGCATTCTGAGAGAAAATGAAAAATAAAGAGATGGAGGCATTTCCCAAAGGCATGGAGAAATATAAATAGTCTTGGGTTTCATGTCAAAGGGAAGAAATACTTGGTGTTAGTTTTATTTTTAGAAAGCGGGAGAAGTTATGAGACAGCCTGATATGAGTCGGCTGTCTGAAAATATCTGTTGTTTTTAATGTATACCCTAGATATATCTGACCAGTCTGCTACTCGTGTGAAAAACATGAACATAGGAAATGTCACTGTGGTAGGATTCATCTGGCCTGACACAGGTGTCTAAAAGTTACATACCTCAGTGTGAACTGTTTGCCACAGACTCTCATATTTGGTGGACGGGAAAAAAAGCATCATGAGTTGATAATCTGTCTCATGCTAAAATATGTTGCCTGAGGTAGGCTGGGAAGATGCAAAACAGGGTGACCAGCTGAGGCATACATGTTTGAACTCATCTGAGATGAATCTTGTCTACAAGAAACTCCTGTTACTACATTGCTCTTAAAATGAAAGGCTGATCAGTCTAAAATATTTACTATGTATGAGTTCATTTTTGGAGAAGTTGCAATGTGGAGATCAAATACGATCTTAATGCCCCCTTAAAATGTATTAACGCTTATAAAGCAAAGCGGAGAAGTAATTTCAAACTTCTGAAAGAGAAACATCTCGGATGTAGGTGCAAAGTCATGTTTTCCAGCTGATCCACTGTGACAGGTCTTTAGTTGAACAAGAGTTCATGTACACTGAATCAATGCAGAATGGTAAGTTTTCTGTATTCATCATTGTGTAATAAATCTGGGTCTGGAAACAGAATTTAACACAGAGAGAGCAAAGAAGCTTTGTGAGTTGTAGCTTCAAAACAGAAAATCTCAAGCCAAATGGCGTTCTTGAAATTCGTAGTACCCCTTTGTGATTGTAAGTACTTTGGTTAATTCTGTGAACTGTGTCAGGTGAAGCAGTGCACAAAGTAACCTGGGTGTCAGACAAGAGTTCACAAAGGTGGAATTTCCACCTTAATTTAAGAGATTCGCAATTTTACTTTTTAAGGCTTGAGACAATAACCAGTCGCAGCTGCCTTTGCTGGGTCTGAGGAAATCCCAAGCTGAGGTCAATTTATCTGTTGTGTACCACGGGTTGGTGGTTCGGAGAGAAGCTGAAACCATTGGCAGTAACATCTCTCTTGGTTGTCCTTCCCATGGACAACACTGCAAAACTGTATTACCCTTAGGAGCAACCCTGGCTGAATTTAGGGATGTTTGGTGTTGCACGGGGGCCTTAATGATCACTGTGATCATTCAGAGGTCCTGCAGGTAAAGGTCTGAAAGAGCCACACTCTGATAGGAAAGAAAGTCTTGGCATTTGGGAGCTGAAAATGCCACTTCTAAAGAGCTAGAAAATTTGGAAGAGCAAATGCTTCTTGGTGGTTAGAAAGTAGTTTGCAGAAATTTAGGTTCACTTTATGTATTTGCAGTTTTGGTGAGGTCTAGTAACCAATGTTGGCACAGTTTTAGTGATTTTAGTCTAAAGGGTAGCCAGCTTTCTGGCACTTCAAACAGGTACCAAGCAAGAAGGCAATGGATGGGGTACCCTACGTCTGTGATTGCCTCCAAAAAATGCCCTCTGCTCTTGTTAAATCTTCTGTGCGTTACTACCCCGGACTGTAAGTGCCAGGCCATTCTGCTTAAGCTAGAAACAGTGTTCTTGTTAAATCTCTTACTGCAGCAGCAGAAGGTGTGTTTTCTGGCACATCTGTGTCCACACCTGTGGATCTTATCCATAGAGAGCATGCGAAAATGCTTTCCCGTGCTTGACCTGTAGACCTTTGTACATAGGAGAATGCACACGCACTGTGTAGTCTTATTTTTCACTTTTTAAAGCTTATACATACTACAGTAAAAGTGTCAATACGTTATATCAGGTTGCTGTGAAGTATAATGATACAGTATCACTGCAAATCTGGCAAGTCACATATATGTACATTTGAGATATAATTCTTCAAACAGTACTGAACATGAAGGTTGTTGGACCTATTTACAAGTAAGGAGGGAGTGCAGCCTCTGCAATGGGTGTTTGCAGGGATGTTCCTTCATTGGTATGTTCTGTACAGCTTCTCCTTTTTCAGCATGCAAGCGTTGGAGCAATTAGCAGCGACGCAGACTTAGATAGCCTCTGTCTTCCATCACAGTTTATTACTTCATTTGTAGATTAAACAGAAGAGGTTCATAGTGTGTTTTCCATGTAAAGTAGTTTAGCATTTTATGCTTCTCTGTCAGACACAGTGAAAAAAAAAA
>NW_009661082.1:0-2355 GCF_000708025.1 Charadrius vociferus | reverse complement strand
AAAAAAAAAGGTTGAATGTGTAAAAATTCCTTGATTCCTTTATATGGGATGTATAAAAATGAATGAAGCTACCTTTTGAAATAAGACAATAGGAAGGAGTTTGCTCTGCTATTTTGCTTCTGGACTGCTAGCTCTTTATTCTAACATTCACTGGATTCATTCATTCTGTGACTTTGGTCAAGTTACTTCCTTCGACTTTCTTCAATTTATCTGTAGCACTGAGTAACAAGACTGCAAGGGAAAAACAGGTGCAGCATGTCCATTAGCATTTATGGATACATAAAATAACAAAGTGTGAGTTAGAACAGCTATGTATTGTTTAAATGTAAAAGAGTTAAGCTAACAACTCCCTGTGTTGGTATATAAGCATTAAGGACTATGTGCTCAAATTAATGGCAGATGAGTTTGATGTCACTAAGGACCTGTAGAAATTTTTAGCTCTTGCATAAAGGAAAAGACCAGGTAGGGATACATTTTCATGAGAGTTCTGGGAATCCAGTGTAAGAATTTCCAAATTAGGGTATTTTATACTAATAGGAAAATTATTAGTGAATATTGAGAGAAGTTTTGTCTTTGCTTTGGAGCAGATAATTAGGCAATTAGAGCTGTTAAAAATTGACATAACACTAACCCCAGAGAAATAGCATCCTGCATCCCAGAAGGAAACAGCAGAAAATATAAGGTCTTTAAGAATGATTTTTAGTTACCTCTTTTGATATGAGCAGATTAGGTCTGTCTTCATACTTCCTGTATTAACTAATATTCTGAAATCCTACTCATGTGTGCTGTCATTGTAATGTAATAAAATATATGCTGCTGAGAAATAATGAATTCACTTTATGTTAAAGTTGCAAAACTCTATGAAAGCTTGAATTTCCTGCTGGTTTCTTTTTTTAATTTGTCGAATATTTGTTTTTAATACTGTAGATAAATTTTTCATCACTGGAGGTAAATGTCTCTATGATTATACCTGAAGTAGAGACTTCAGCCAAGAATAATAACCTATGTAATACGTCTTACTCAATACATTAGCATGCTTCTTGACTCTGAGACTAGGTTTTGTGTATGGAGGTTGGTGCTTAGGATGACATTTAGCACCTTGCTTGAAACAGAAAATCACTATTTTTATGAATGTAAGACTAGTAAGGCATCTATTTACCCTGACTTAACCCACATAATGTTTTTGTATTGGGATATTCCATTTTCTTCTGAGTGGAGCATTATGATTTTTTCCAGTGAAATCCCAGCCAGGTGTATACCACGTCAGGAGGCAGCGAAGGTTGTTTGCCCCACATGAGAAGGGGAGCTGGGGTCCAAGCAGGACAACAAGCAGCAACCTCGCGGGCTCAAAGTACCCCTGCATGGGAAGGAGAGAGGGTTGGTGATGGCAACCACGTGCAGCTTAGAATAAAAACTGCCAGGCAACTCCAGTAAAATGAGGCCAGTCCAAAGGCAATCTGAGAAGGCAGCCTGTGGGTCTGGGTCCAAGCAAACTGTGTTTTAGGTACCATTTTTCTATCTCTAAGTCAGACATCACAGCTATGATACCTTCTTGATTTCCCTTTTGGAAGCATCATACAGAGGACATTAACCACCCAGCTCCTGAAGCAAAATGTTTACTTAGTAGTGAGTCATGGAAAGTACATACATAAATAAGTATTTTCTGTAACACAGTCAATAGCTTGCTTACATGTTTAATTTCTACCGTTCCTTTCATCATTAGAGAAAAATTATCTTTGATTTCAGGATTCTTCTAATTCTACTCCAATTATTTTAGAAACCCTAAACCCAGGACTGAAGACTTTCTTTTTTACTTACTGGCCAAGAAGATGCTTTCAAAAAAGATGTTTCTAATGATGGCTGCATTGTTTGTGAACTTGGACCTATTCATTTTCAAAGAATTGTATCTGATGTTCTGATGACTTTGACTTGGCAAGGATTTTCAAATCATCTAAATAAATGTGATTCTTGACTGCCGATGTTATTTTAAAACATCTACTATGGAATCAAGTTCATACATATACTAACATCTCACAGTACTCAATCAACAATGATATTTGTAAGATATCACAAGTTAAATATTCCTTCTAGAGCTACCTATCTATCATGTATTCTCATCTATATTAAAACAGCCACTTTAAGTACCAAGTACTCACCTAACACCCACTTAGCAGAAGTGGGTTGTTGCAGTGTTGCATAGTGTGTATTGTATAAAATGTTAGTGCATAAAATCCTATTTTTTGTTGTTGTTGTGGTAGAAATTTAGTCCGTCATTATCTCAGTGTGAGTGTGGTGGATATGTAATGCATATATCAAGTGTATATTGACTATTAACAGATAAAGATAACAATCACT
>NW_009661081.1:0-2356 GCF_000708025.1 Charadrius vociferus | reverse complement strand
TTTTTTTTTCTTTCCTTGCAGGGCCCACTAACAATCTTTCAGGATTCCTTTTCTTACACTGGTTTATCAGTGGACTCTGCAAGATGAAAAAAAAGCCACGGAAACAGTAAGAAAACCTATCTCAAGTAAGATTATAGAGAGTCAAAATATTTTGAGCAGGTCGATATCTCAAAAAGAGGCATTAAAGCACTTTGAGGCTATTAGATTAGCTGTTTAGGAACTTAAAGGTACTCCTATCATTTGATTAGATATGGAGAATTCAAGAAATCTTCATGGATTGACTGGTACTGGTATTTGAACAAAAGCCACATAAAGGAAGACGACTGATAGTTTAGAGGAGAGCAGTCTAGTGAGTACCAGAAGAAGCTTCAGCAGCTCAAGTTCTGACACTACCTACTTTCCAGGATTGTCCAGAACATTTCCATTTTGTCTCGGGTCAAGTTCTCCACTCTGATAATCAGTAATCTATAAAACCTTTAAGAGTGGCTTTAAGATGCCGTCTTGCAGAGCTGTTGCTTGAAAAAGGCTTAGACAACCTCACATCGCTTCTTGCGTGCAACGAACTAGCGTGCTGAACGTATGGAACCAGCAGTTGCCACAAAGATCTGTTGCTCTCATTGACAGATTTACCTATACAAAGATTGTAGGCAAGCTGTTATTAGTTTATCTTTCCAAGAACTACCACAGGGTTTACTGCTTAAAGAAGAGCTGCTGCCAAATACCTTCCCTGCCAACACCAATAAGCACGTCTTCTCACTCTCAGGTCATGAAAAAAACTACTGACTGCCAAAGTTATTACAGTACTCATTTATTTTGATCTCCACGTAAGGAGGCAGGCCAAAGAGAATTTTCAGGGAATTCTGGTTAGACCATCTTTTGAAAAGGGAGATGCAATAGATGTAAGCGGATAAAGCTTTGAGAGGTGGATATTTAGAACTACAGAAGCAAAAATCCTGTAAGGGATTTGGGCCAAGAACTGAAGAAATAGGGAGGAATGACATGTGAAGTGGTAACTGAATAAGGTTTATATACGAATAGGCGATATAGTCAGTGTTTCAGCGTTCACTTGAATATCCAACACTGATGTATTTACAGTCTATGTACAGGAAAGTTTGCACACCTGAGTATGAGAGAAGGAGAAGACAGTGACACATGTAGGGATTATTTATGTAAGGAAAATATAGGCTTTATCTGGAGGGGAAGAGAACTCAAATACATTTGCAAGGCTGCGTTTGTCCAACAAATGTATCTCAACTGACAGGTGCTCCACATGGTGCAGCCTTTATTAAGAATAAAATTTTCCAGCAACTTCAGTCCTCACCCTGGCTTCTCTACTTAATCAAGAAAAGAATTGTTGCTTTTTGAAAACTAAGTCAAGATTGTATCTATTAATATTTATGCTCCCTCTAGCGAGTAAAACATCGGAATGAACTGCATGCCATGTTCAAACAAGATGTGCGTGTGTGCATCTGTGTATGCATGTATAAAGGGTGCACACACGATCAACGACTGGAGTTCCTCAATACTTTTGGTTACTAATACCAAAGAAATATTGATAATTGTGTGATGGAAATCTGTGCATAAAGAAACCAGATCACTGGAAGTTGTTTATGAAAGCTGTCAATTTGCTTAAGATTCTCCAGTAACTGACAGTATACTACCTACATTAAATTGCTTTGTTCCAGATTTTTTAATGAAAATTTTACTGAAAGCTCACTCAAATGTAAAAACAACTGTAACAATCGATTCTCTCCTTTTCCCAAGTCTCCCACTTACGTCAGTCATCACTACTCAGAACCAGAAAACAGCTCAAGACAGCATTCTAGCTCAGAGAAAAGCAAGAGAAAGACACACCAAGACTTGCTTTGCTATTAGATACGTAAGATTAACTATCCCACATTCAATGCAAACAGAGCCAGCATTTCTTCCAAATAAAGGATGGCAATACAGAATAAGTGTCCTCTTCCAAAGATGCACCGTTGCAAGCAAGGAGAAAGGAATTTGGCTGAAAAAGAACGCTGACACAGTGATCATCAGATGATGACTTCTCAAAGATCTTGCTATAGCTTAATCCATTAGAACCTATCTTAAGGAGACAAAGATTTAACCTGGGTATGTTTGAAAATAGCCTATTCTGCAAATCTTTACTGGATAGTCATTCTCAAAAGAAAAGGGATGCATTCTCAAAGATTTCAGTTGCTATGTATTTGAAGAAAAGGGTCTGGAAGAAAGAAAACAGGGAAGAAATAGGCACGCATGAAAGGGATTGGAATCCATCAAGATATGAATTGCCAGACATCCATTTCCCTTGCCACAAAGGTGCCATAACTTTCACACGCTTTGGTGATTATTACTG
>NW_009661080.1:0-2358 GCF_000708025.1 Charadrius vociferus | reverse complement strand
TTTTTTTTTTACTTCATATGAATACAACATTCTAGTAATAAAGTGGTCATACTCACTTTGAAAATCATACAGTCAGAGGCTTAGACTCTACAGTTTGCAGGGAAACCTGTGAATCCACATAACACTCTTGATCTTAGGTAAAGAAAATATGCTGCAGGATCACTCCTGCAGCCTACTTCCAGGCAAACATCTGTGACCACAATGACAACAGGGATGTGACAGCCAAACAAGGCTACCTCTGGTTGCAGCTAAAGAAATGAATAGGAGGTTGGCAGAAGGTATTTAGATGATATTTTGATGTATTGAAGTGGATTTGATTCCATAATTAAAGGCTCGCTGAGCCTTTACATATTATATTTTAGCAGTCACTTTGCTGAAGCGGTTAATAGAACTGGTAAGGAAGGCAACGAACCAGCTTAAATATTAATGGAAATCATCCCTGGATTTTCAAGACACAATAATCGTAACAAAGATGCTTCAAATGTTCAGTTACAGAAATCTCAAAATGACAATAATCGGACAAACACAGTTGCCTTACAGTACAAATGCAAGTTGCAAATGCACTTCTCTAGAAAATACAGTTATAAGAAAAAAGGCCTGTTGGATGATTTACAGTAACGCCTAGCAGACTCTGTACATCGACTTCATGCAGTAGTTTCTTAACCTTCACTAATACCTAAAGACACATAAACAAAACTAACTAATTGTGGTAAGGAATTTACAAAGTGGAGACCAAACACAATTTTATGTGTTGATTACACCAAAACCGGCTCTATGTTAGTGATGTGCCAGCCCTAGAATTGACAGTCACTTTCTGCAGTAAGATGAATGCTAAGTGCCTTCAAATCATCATATTTAGTCAGCTTAACATCAAAATATGGTGTGACAATTTCACAACGGCTACATCTCTCAGTATCCAAATACTGGTTAAGCACATCCAACAATCATGACGTGAAACAATTAGTTTCATAGAATTAGAAGTGTGTCTTTGGATTCCTTTATTTCTTTTGAAAAAATAAAGAAAACAAACCCCAACAAACATCTCTGAGAAGAAAGGAAAGAAAAGAAAAGAAATAGGTCAGATAGAAAGAAAAGGAAGATTGATTGTAATACTAAAAATTCTGGCATAAGGCAATGTGTGTTCTAAAGCAGGTCAGGACCTGCAAATTAAAATTCCTGTTCTGTTAGAAAAAAGTATCTGCATCTTTACAAATTTGGCTACTTCGTTTTTTAAGAGTTAAAGAGCTTTCTTTGCACTTTAACTTAGTGAGAATATAAATATATAATTAAAAGGGGGGTGGAATACTTACGTTGGTATTGAACATCATACAGAAAGCTAAGCCTGAGGTGGAACCACTACATGTGGGGACTGGGCCACGAGACAGGAGAACACTGACAAGTGAGTGATGCCCCATCCCCTTAGGTCCACGGGGCTGGTCCACACTGGAAGAGGAGTTGAGACCTAGACTGCTTTATGTGTGTAGTATGCAAGTGCCATAAAGTAGGAATAACTAAATTGATCCTTAAACCAGGAGATTAGCATATAAAGTTTAGCTTGAACATCACTGAATATTGGGGGTTTAGTCCCATGGCCACATAACTGGCCAGCTGTGGACTCACATACTCTTAGAACACCCAAGCTGAAACGAAACCAATACAGTTTCTCTGGACCTTTCATAATCTACAGAGGATGCTTCATGTTGTGCCACAAATTTTAGGACTGAAAAAAAATAAGATGCATGTAAAAGGAAATTTATTCTGATTAGACAAGAAGAACCTTGATTTTCATCTTTAGCTAAAGAATGTTTTAAAATGAAGATGATACAAAAGTAAAAGTTCATAAATCTGGATTCAGAATAACAATTTTCCTCACAATGATCCACAGATAGTTGAAAAAAAGTCATTTATTTCAATAAACTGTAAAGTGGGCTTGAGTACATTTGTTGGTAATAAATTTCACTCTATGTATTTCTATAGATATGCATCTTCTTTATCTATATTTTTATATATTCAGAAGATGAAAGAGCTGGGAAATAATACTTTCTACATTTTTTCCCCATTCTTTTTCTCTCTCTTGTTAATCAATTTGCAGTGATCTGTTTTTGACTATGAAAGTATCACCTTATTTTTCTCCAATGAAATTTTATTTCTGCATATGGTCTCACAAATCTGGAGTGGGTAGGGAAGACTAACTGAATCACCAGTTCGGAATGCAAAAGACTCTCAGACATGCTAGGGCCTAATGAAGACCCTAAGTCTTAACAGGAACGGGATTTTTTGTTGCCTTTCAGGAATTATTTCACAAATGAAACACTCAAACAAATAGGCCACACAAGTCCAGAGATGATTTTTTTTTTT
>NW_009661079.1:0-2352 GCF_000708025.1 Charadrius vociferus | reverse complement strand
AACCTAGACAATTCTATGATTCTATCCATCAACCGTTAAGTGCCAGAAGCAATCTGATTGAGATGGGTCGTCCCTCTTTACCATGACTCCCAGCCAAGTTACAACAGTTACGCACCATGATAAAACACATTGTTGCTGGCTTTCTCAGTAGCTGAGAAGGCAGGAAGCAACATAACTGTCCCTCCAAAGCCTACTAGGAAGGTTTCTCACAGGCCATGGTCTCTGCAATGCTAGAAGACCTCATCCAGGGCCTCAGCGAGCAGCAGACAGATTCCAGTGCCTCCGTTCCTCTCTTATGAGTTGCAGAACACTTGGCCTCAACTTTTCCAAGACAGAGTGCTTTCTCGTGTTCCTACAGCACACAGTACAACACAACCTGTGCAGAACTGTGTCTACAAGACTGAACTCTTTCATTTCTTATTTGTGCCTCAGGTGCGCATAATATATAAGATGTCCATGATAGATAAGATGTCCATTGTTTCCACTGGGGCTCTCACTCTACAGATAACAATTCATTCTGTAGCAGGACACAGAAAACGTCTGTTATACTCTATTCTTCTTGTTATACTCTATTCTTCTGTGACAAATATCACACAACCATGTAAATAAAGTACCGATTTTGTCAGCCTGTTTCCTGAATCCTATTCCTTTCTTGTAAAAATCCCCCCTTCTATTAATTTATTTTAATTTCTCACAAAGAGTGAATAAAGAATCACAAAAAAATCAGAACTGATTACCAGCATCAAGATAGCCTCTGTTATGGTCTTTCGCACTACAAGATGTTTATCAAAAATCATCCATCACTCTTTCAGCTGGGGAGCAATGCTAAAACCAAAGGGATGAATTTTTTCTCCTGAGGGCTTATAACTGGAGGTTTTAACAGTCACCTTTGCACCCCTGAAAAATCATTTTACCTCATAAAGCAAGCCACATCAGAAATTTCATGCATTGTCAACACATTATCATCACTGTTTGCCTACACTCTTTGAACTGTCTCCTTTCAGCTACTGAAATATTAAAACTGCATTCTCCTCTGTTGTGTCAAGAAGCTGTGCAGCTTAACAGGACAGTCTTTATAGTTCCTGAATGCTCCATTCTCTCCAGTGAAACTGAAAGTGGGAATTAAATGCATGATTTTATGGAAAACAGCAGTTAAAATACAACAATGATGGGCTTGCAGCAGCATGGAGAAGTGAACAGGGAAATATCATCCGTTGTTTTTTCATAATAAATAATAATTACTAAATGCTAATTAAGAAGCATCAGATTAAATAAGACAAAGTTAAAAACATACAAATAGCAACATTTGGACAGAGCATACAGTTATGGAAATAACTGTCACAGGATATGTAGATATCTAAAGCTCATATGGGTTCAGTTAGATGAACCCATGGAAGAAAACTATCATAGTCTATTAAGCACAAAGATGCAACCTCTGTTACAGAAAATCCCTAAATGCAGACTGCTACAAGGGTGTAACCAGCAGACAGGACCTCTGAAAGCCTGTCCTGTTCTCTGCTTTTCCACAGGTCTCCATCCACCGAGGAAGCTCAGGCTGGATTGACCCAGTACAGCTGTTCTCACACTGTCAATACGCAGCAAGACTTGGGAATGAATTTAAAATTACCATCCAAACCCAAGTTCAGTAAAAGGCACAAAGAGTAGAACTCTGACAGTCAGACACGACATTGCATGTGTCTGAATTGTTTGAACTTAGCTTTTATTAACAGGTCTAACTAATTTGTTTATTGGTCTGACTTACATTATTCTTCTGTTGAGCATAATGCTGTAATTAATAAAGGTATCCTCCCACATCCCTTCCTCTTATAAGGAAGGAAAATGTTAATCCTATTTTACAACTGAGGAGTCAAAGAACAGGGAAATTAGGCATTCTCCTTGCAATGAATCAATTTACAGGAAGGATGCTGTATTGTGGAGCTTGCCTGATGATCCCGTCACCCCCTCATGTCCTGCTTCCTTACATTAAGAACTGTACAATAAAATTGTTGATTTGGGGGATTTGGGCTTGATTCCTGAGTCTCAGTCAAGTGCTTTAGCCAAAGAATATCTTATGCTCTCAACTCCAGAGGAGACTACTTCATCACAAAAATCAACTTACTGTCATTTTATTCAGCATTTCTTCCCCTCATCCTTCTGACACTCTGCAGTTACCTCATGGTATAATTTTAGCTGATTTTGCCAAAGCAAGGACCTTGTTGTATAAAATGTCTACCATCACGCTTTTGACTGCTGTGAAGTAAATAACAATGACTTAAAAATCATAACAAGAAGTTACAGCAATCTCTTGAACATTCACTGAAATTTGGGGGGATCTTATCAATGGTTATAAAT
>NW_009661078.1:0-2347 GCF_000708025.1 Charadrius vociferus | reverse complement strand
AAAGCAAAAGGAGTTCAGTCTAGCAGTGCATTGCTTTGGAGGTCATATTTTTAATGCTGCCTACCTACACACAACATTCAAACACATTTCCATTGCTTGTATTGACCACGAGTATCTTTTCCTTGTGAGCTATTTTAAACACACAATGAGATTAAACCCAAATCCATAGAGGTTTTAATTTAGTTTTAGTAGTTGGGTAAAGGCACATTGAAAGACTTAAAAAACCCCACAAACCACACCATAAAACAAAAAAAATCCCTATCCCAAGCACAGAAAAGTAGCAATAGTACCATCATGCTGTTTCACTCGGCAATAATATAGTTCTCTCATCAAGATAAACTACTCAGCCTTCAGCCTTGTAGTTTATCTGCTCAGGAACTGGATTACTGCCTCATAAAACAGTGCAATGGTGCAATTATCACTTCAATATTAGGTAGGTACTGCAAGGTGCTTTCATTCTGTGTTAGGTGGGACACTTTATGGTAGCCATAAAGTCGATGTGGCTTCAAGTATTTGCTACAACCATAAATTAATGAATCATACTGTGGGCTGTGTCTTTAACAAAGTGAATAGCTTCTTTCCTTGCAACAGGCACTGTAGGTATGTGAGGTTGTATGCAAGTGGTATGGATGTCACGCTGGAGGAGGATCTTTGAGATGAAGAGGCATGATGCTGAGACAGAGGTATATGTTTGAGATTTCACTAATGAGCATTTCTACTGAACTCTACATCCCAAAATATTTTCACTACATTTCCCTTCATTTGGGATTGATCAGGTGCTAACTTTTGTACAATACCATGTGGGATTCTCTGGGCAAGGTAGAACTTACCGTTTTCTTTTGTTAGATGCTCACATGCAGTAGGAGCAGATCTGTGATGAGACCAAGAGAGTGCTGCTACATCCTGGGATGTAGCTGGGATGGGAAAAAAACACCAACATGTTCCACTTTTGATAGTAGGATTGCTTGTAGGAAAAAGGAGTAGTACTCGCTGCAAAACCCCATGCATCACTGCTTACAGACTGGGTGGATGCAGAGGGATGGGGATGCGTAGGGAAAAATGTCACACGATATACAATATTTTCAAAGTCTGGAAAAGATGGTGGTAGAGACCTTTTCTATACGTGGGTTGGTAGTTACCGCAGTGGAAAGAATATCAGTACTGCAGATGAAAGTGGTTTTGGGTTGAAATGTAACATCACTGCCAAAGGGAGAGGTAAAATACATCTGAAGCAGGTAAATGGAAAACAGACTGAGGTAAGCTAGAAACCTCCCTACTAAGTTTGGTTGTCAAGGATATCACCTATTTTCATGGACATGAAGAGAGTGATTATTTGGGGTTCTCCTTCAAGTTTTCCTCCCACACAGTTTTGAAATGTTCTGGAAGCAATTTTTTTTTCTCTTTTCAAAATGAAATTTCAGATTAAAATATTGTCACAATCATTCAGTTTTAAAAATTTCCTTAAGAATTAGCTTTCAATCTCGCACTAACTGAATGGGCATTGAAACACTATTTATCAAAAAATTAAGTTAGTTTCAGGGTAAATAGAAAAGTGAATCATATACAGTGGGAATCATTTTAAGAATTTTGCTGATTAAAAAAATAGAAAGTGATCAAAAACATCCTCAAGATTTTTAAGCAAACATAAAAGGGCCAATTTTTAACGTTCTAAAGCAAGAAAATTCAATATACCTTATGTTTTCTATTTCAATAAGTCAGAGAGTAAAAGTACAGGTGTTTCAGATGAACAAGTAACTAAACCATCTTTGAGATCTGGCCTTCACAACCATAGTTTAAAAGGAATGCTTGTCAGCTTTATATGCTCACTTAACTTAAGACTTATTCAAACACTCCCAATCTTTTAGCTACAACATGCATAAAGATTTTAATGGCATTTATCGATCCTGGATACATTACACCTGGAGATGCCACTACTCATAAGGAATGTAACAAGATACTGTAAATATGCAAAATATACGCATAACAGACAGGGCAAGCTCAAAGCTCCTCAGACACGTAAGTAAATGCAGCTTTACTGCCAAAAGGGTGATGAGTAGATGAGACCAGGCTGAAAATAGGCGGCTTCTCCTAAAAAGAAGGGAGAGATGAGGGCAAAGGGCTGCATCTGGGATGTCAAGGCAGGGTCAGATACCCAAAAAGCTGGATCTGTCATGTCAGCCACCGCCTGAGGAGTGGTGCAGAGACAGCAGCTGAGATTTTGGGAGGATTGCTCTCCTCCCATGCATGCACATGCCCCTCCATGACCCATCTGCTGCAGCCGGAACCACAGTGCCACAGTCCCTGGCTGCCTCTGAGCTGTGCCCAGTCTGGCCTTCCTAGGAGGTGG
>NW_009661077.1:0-2342 GCF_000708025.1 Charadrius vociferus | reverse complement strand
AGAAACTTCCAGGTCAGACCGCAGTAAATATGTAGTAAATCAGCTCTTAATAATACAGGATACACAGAGACAAAAGAATACTGAAGAATCCAGAGAGGGAGTTTGCGTAAGCATCTGTCCTGGCTAAGGAAGGCATAGGAAAGGGAAAGGCTGGATTGTTGCAAGGGCAGAGGGAGGGATAGTATTTTTTCTGTCAACATCATCATAGAGAAAAGTAAATGTCAGTGATATTGATAGGAGAAAGATGCAAAAGAAAAAATATAGTTCTGTTATATACTGCACAGTGAACGGCGCAGCAAAGCTCAGCTCTGCGGCAGAGAGACTATAACGGGTACCAAAGGCTGGGCTGCTCATTTGGATGAGAAGAAGACAAATTGCTAGTAACACGAGACTTGCTCTTGTTCAACTGAGTTTTAACAACATGAAAAGGCTCAATGCAACTGGCAAGAGGCACAGAACAGAAATTACCTTATAAAAAGATCATCTGCCTCAGTATCTGTCACCACCGAGCAGGAAGACTGCAATGGCAGGGGAAGAGATCACGATGCCCTTGCTGTTTTTAACACAGTGGTATGAATACCCGGATCCACAAGGATGTGGTTAAGGCTACAGACTGCCTGATCTCAGTATCTGTTTTTGTCACAGGTTCTGGACAAAAGATACAGAGGTTGCCCAGAAACTGAGGTTTGCAGTGGCAAATCCAGCAGCGGTCAGGGCTGCAGGAGCCAGAGCGGAGCTTGTCTCTGGTCCAGTTCCAAAAATGAAGTTAATGCACTTGCTTTCTTTTCACGGAGGTCCAAGTTGTGCCTTTACATTTTCAGAGACAGGAATTCTTTAGTAATTGACTATAAAAATAAATAGATAGGCTAAAATGAAGGTGCAAGGGCTGTTCCCATCTTCCTTAACACATCCCCTGTTTTTCCTGCGTGATTATCTCCCTAAAACACATACAGAACAGATGTGATGACATTTCTAGTGTTCATTTGATATGAAGACTTTGGTATCTCCTAGTTTTTTGGATGCACAAGTTGCTGAAGTGGAGGGAGAAAAGACTGGGAGGTGGCCTGTACTAGTCCTGCCTTCTTTTTTTTTGGGTGGCATATCATTCTCATGTCTTTCATGCTTACCAAAAGGCACACAGCAAGGGATGGCACCTACCGAAACGCTGTCCCCCTGCAAAACACTTTCTTTGATGCAAAATCCCAAATACTCTGGAAAGTAACTCCATTGCAGACCCAGTCAGAGCATGCTCCACGTTCCCGTCGGTGTGCAGAATCTGAACGGCACGTTAGCGTTCGGGGACTGTCCCGAGCCAGGAAACTCCACGCCTACCAGAAAGCCTTGGAGATGCTACAAGTCAAGCCCGGAGCCTTTTGCTCTGTGCTGGCAGTGAGTGAATGCGACTAAGATAGCACCACTGTGGTATAACATCCACATCAAAATTAAAGCATCCGTACATGGCTTACCAAACCTCAGTCAAGCCTGCCAGCAACTGCACGGACTGAACACAGCTGTATTGTCTGGCTCTCCATGCTGAAAATATTCTGTTGCCACCTGTGAGAACAATTTTTCAGTTCATATTACAAGATTCTTTACAATATTTGCACACTGACGGCTTCCCAAAATCTGGACAGCTATGAAGAGGACAATAAAATAGATCAAATATCAATTACCAGCCAACAAAATGGCTCACTTCTCCCTCCAGCTCCATGTTGAGCCTTACGCGCTAGACAGAGAGCATCCTGCCTGCAGTGAGAGCCACGAGGTTTAATTAAGCTTTTTCTTCCCCTTCCCAAAGGCGTTCAGGCTCCAGAGATGGTCTGTATTTGAGGGGGCAAGAAAGGGTGGTGAGAAAGCTTTCATCAAAGCGCAGGGGCTAGGACAAAAGAGCCAACACCCTGTCATGACTTACACCTCCAACAAGTCCTGGAGCTGGTAAGATTACACAGAGCGTACACCAGGGCAGAACATGACCCCAGAGCACTTCTTAATCTTCCGTAATCAAAAAATAGGAAGATGTAAGGTTTTAAGGCATATTTTTCCCTGTTGTATCCATGGAGCGTATACCAACATAAGGCAGTGTTCATTCTGAAGGAATAATCCATGCTCAAGATCCAGTCCTCAAATCCAAAGGCACAGGCAGAGCTGTCTGGGCACAGATGACTACCTGCCTAAGAAGCTCAAGTATAAAACCTTAGTGCTTCAAGCAATGCACGATTTCTGACATTCCTCGGCTAAACCAGAGTCCCCCCAATCACTGGGAATGAAAATTCACTCTAATGGTTGAAGTTCTGCAGGAATTTTTCTCTGATGTTCTTTCACTGTGATATTTTTTTTTTTTT
>NW_009661076.1:0-2324 GCF_000708025.1 Charadrius vociferus | reverse complement strand
AACTTCTGTGGGCAACCTGTTCCAGTGAGGATGAGAGACAGATGACATAAATGGAATCAAGAGAAATTCAGGCTGTAGGTAAGGAAAACCTTTTTCATCATTAGGAAGTTGTGGAAGCATTGGCCAAGAGAAGTTAATGTAGTCTCCATCCTGGGAGGTTTTCAAGACTTTACTGGGTAAAGCCCTGAGCAACGTGGTGTGCTCTTACAGCTGTCCCTTCTTAAAGCATGAGGGTTGGATTAGAGACCTCGCGGGAACCTTTCCTACTTAAAGTAAGCTTTCATAACTTGATCCAATTATGTTCCTGAATACCCCTGGGAAGAAAATGTTTACTTTTTAGTAATCATTTGTTTTAACAGATTACTCTCAAACAGTTGTATATGCTGTAATTCAGTAAGAAATGCTACTTTTTTTAGTGGAGCATGAAAAATATTTAAGCAGAAAAAATGGGAAAGTGAATTCTCTTTTTAAATCATTCCATCTCCTGAACCTTACAGAAGGCATCTTAAGCCCTCCTGCTCTCCTGCCTCTTTCAGTGTGGCACAAATACCATAATGAAGAAGCAAATTCATTAGGTGGCTCAGATTACAATAGAGGAATCACCATGCAGGGTTTCTGCTGTCCTACCATTTGTTTGCTGCAGAGAACTTTCAATGGTGGGGTTAGATCGGTACAATTTAAACCGTTATATGAGAAGCTTCTCTCTGTCGGAAAAGACACATTCAGCATATTTGTGTGTATGCATGTGTATGCTTCCTCAGTTAATTATCATCTGCGCCTAAAGCTTGCATCAGTCTTTCACTAATTAAAAAATGTTAGAAAACTGGGTAATATTTAACACCTGTATAGGCTTATCTTTGAAACATCAAGCTTAGTGAGCATCAAGTTAATTGCCTTTGTACTTTACAATTGAGATCTTTTTCTTTACAATCCTTTAAGAAAGAGAGGTCTAACACAATTTCCTTGGTACTGGATTTTAGTGTATCTCTTATCAGTATCTTATTGTTGGTCACGATATATAAATTTAAATCAGACGTAACCTTTTAATTCAGCTGGTTTTGGAGATGCGATACTTTGTTCCCTTTTTATCTTTGCTGAAATAATTTTAAAATAGTGCTTTTATTTCCAAAATGTGCAGCTGTGAGGTCCATCTGTTCATCAGAAAATTTGTGCTTCATCTTTTTTTAGACAAACTTCACAGCATGAAAGAAGTATATCTACAGTGTCTGGGATGGGGAAGAGTTGTTTGCTCCTCCCCATAGGTTTTGTGACCTTAAGAGTCATGAAAAATGGGCATGTAAGATGTAGTTGAGCTAGGTTTCATAAGGGTAGGGACAGCTTGAGCTTCCATTTATAGTTATGATAAAATAGCTCAATCTTGGCTTGCCAGGAGACTTGGAGAAAATGAAGTTAAAAAATTAGTAAACATTTCTAAGCATTTATGTTACTTCTTTTCAACATGCAAAAATTCAGTGAGTAGAATTTGAATATCCAGAAGAGGATTCATTCCTATCAATTAGACCTTTTCTCTTTCCTTTATTTCCTTCACTGCCATATATGCTATTCATTTCTCTGATTCTGCAGTCAGTAAAGTATGAATGCTGCAGACAACTGCTTCCTTCATTAAGCAGTCTTATGGTCTTTCTAGAGGAGATACACTGTATTTACTGAAGGAGGAAGGGGTCCTGTTCAGAAAATGTGCCTACGTGATATTACAGTGGTCTGCTGCCCGGAAATGTTTGAGTTAAGGTGGCTATCATAGGGCTATAGCTGCATTGGGCCAACACTCCCTGCTTGGTAATTATTTGTCAAATAGCCTGGATAAAACCTCACGCTGATGTAGATGCGAAGTCTGTGGATGCTTGAGAGCCCAAGTATCATTGCACCCTACTACAATAAGCAACATAGGCATACCTTGTGTGGGATTATGTCACTAATTTGTAGCCTAGCATAGAGGAGCAGGGGGACTGAACTTCAATTGTACATCACTTTTATAGCGCTTCTCTGAAGGTATTTCTAAATGTGATCTCTGCTGTGGCAACGCAAACGTAATGATGTATGTGCTCACTGCATAATGCTTTCCGAGAGACTTTTGTCTTAAAACCTAGTTTCTGAAATTTACTCTAACACTAGTAACAGAGCACTTTGTCAGTGTTTCATATATTCTTGGTCAATAGTCTGTGAAGTTGTTTGTACTAGCTCAAAATGTTAACTTGTACATAGGTACTCCTTTTCTCAGCTAGAGGCTGCCAAAAACGTTATAATTTTTAACTGGGGAGAGAAGTGGCCAATGCAAAATAATGTTTTTTTTTTTCTTTTTTTTT
>NW_009661075.1:0-2312 GCF_000708025.1 Charadrius vociferus | reverse complement strand
TTCAGTTTAAAACCATTGCCCCTTGATATATTCAGCAACCATTACCTCTAGGTGTATTCATCTACCTTTTGCTGGAGAACTGAGGTCATTTTGCAATAACTGAGGTTATTTTGCAATTACCTACAGCTTGAATATGACTGGAGACAATGTGCTTCCATATAGCCCCTTCCGTTCTCTCAATGCCTTTACGGAGGACGTTGGCCCTAGAAAGTGGGCAGTTTGGTCTGGCTTTTGATTTCCTCGCTAAAGGAGGGGGTGGGCACGGGTAAGGAAGACTGACCAAATCTTATTTCCATAGGTGGTTATCGTGGGGGCAACCTTTAGAACATTTTTATATTGTCTAGGGTATGAGGCCATAAAACAAATGTGGTTAGATGCCTATTTCCTGATCATAAGAGGGGTGAAGTTGTGAAGCATATCAAGGCTTCATCTCTCAACCTGCTCCAGACTGCAAAAACATTGAGTATCTCCTTCCTGCGTGGGAGCAGTTACAACACTACTCCTTTCTCCCCGTGCAGTTCAAAATGTCACAGTATCTTCCACGCACAATGAATTCTCATGTTCTCCTGCCAGGTGGGACAGTGCTTTGCTCAAGACCTTACTAAGCATCTTTAGTTTCTGCAGCTGGGCTTGTAGGAGCAGTGGTTTGGCTTGCTTGGAAGCCAATAATGAAAGAAACCCTCTGTTAGCCAAAAGGGTCTCTTCAGAAATTCCCCAAACTCATGCAACTAAGCTCTCAGTTCTTTGTTAAGAGCAAAACTGCTGCATTTAAGCTGTGGGACATAAAAGAAGTAATCAATACCTAGAAAGTAATCAAAAGTTCATTCTTCAGACAATCTTTAAGAGAAAAATCATCCTGTACAAGACATCTGCAGGTTTGTTGTCTGCAGTAGTACTAAGCACAAAGGATTTATTTCCCAATAATCGGGCTTTGGGAGGTCAAGATTCATACCCAAGAGGAAAAAAAATGCATGTGTTTCCTTCATCTGAGTGATTAGGTATAAAATGGGTTAAAAATTAATACTGTCTTTGGATCAGCATGTATATGAAACCATTCAGTCTGCACATACTTGTGTACAATTAGAAAGTGCCTGTCAACTCCATTAATTATCAAATTGCTTATTCAGTCTATACATTCCTTGCAAAAATCCATATCAACTTTGCCTCTTGTAACAGTATTTGTTTATATGAACCGGAACTCTCAATCCTGAGCAGTCTAAAACGCCTCTCAAAAGAATTTCTTCGTCTGTGCCTACAGAGACCCAGACTAATTGCTATTGCGAGCGTGCTCTGTGGGGTGCTTTTTGGTAGGGAGTTGGGAGTAACAAAATTGTCTAGAAAGGTGTTTCCTTGTCACCTCTGTTGATGTTGATACTTAGAATAGAAGAGACTAAAGTTGTTACAGTTCTCAGCAGCTGTGAAGTGCACACTGGGAAAAAAAAAGCTGGGAGAAAAGGACACGAAAAAGAATTTACCGATATTTTTGTCATCTTCTGCCTGGTGTACCAACACTAATGGAGGCGCTTTTTTTTTTTCTAATTTATAGTCCAGTGCATTCCAGGGTCCCTGTCTCTCAAGCATTCTGCCTTTCGCTCATTTGCTGGAACACAGACATGGAAGTGTATTTGGAACTCGCTGGAGCCTTAAAAAAACAAAATTAAGGCAAGCTGCCAGATCAGAATCTAATACACAACATATGTTTACAGGATTATAGTCTCTTGCCATGCTGGCTTTAGCAGCACTCCAGTATGAAGTAGAGTAAATGCCTTCCAAGACCTTTTATCATCCATTGTGCTTATCAAAACAGCAAAAATACTGTTTTTATTTCAGCAAACGTACCTTTCCTCTTGTCAGAAGCCCTTTGAATTCCCTGCCACATTTGGGATCAATGGAAGAGTATGTCCTCGGTCTTGTTTGTCTAGTTCTCCTCCTCTTCATGAGAACTCATCTGCCTCAAGGCTGACTAGGTTCCTTCACCAGTTTGGCAAGCGTCCCTGAACAGGACCCCTAGTTTGTAAGAAATGAGTAATGTTGACCCCTATCTGCCTTGTGCATTTCTAGTGTAAGTCATGGAACTCTATGAGGCAACTATGAAGGGGAAAGGGTTGTCCAAGTGTAAGACACAGAGGATTGAAGTGAAGGAGATGTTTTGGGCTAACTTGGGTTACCTCATCTTGTCCAAATGCGAGAGGTGCCATTGATTCACACACACTTAATTCAGGCCACAGGCTATAATGAATTAGCCAGCAGTGGTTCAGTTTACCTGTTGTCACTTTTTAATATCCCAAGTTAGAATCATAGAATGGTTTAGG
>NW_009661074.1:0-2311 GCF_000708025.1 Charadrius vociferus | reverse complement strand
TGGTCCTAGTTGCTGCCTGGGGTTAAAGTCCAACACATGAATATCCCAAGTAGTGTTCACTATGACCTACTGTGAAAAACGTGAATAGTAGTGTATGTGCAAGTGCATATATCTGTACTTCTGCTGTAGACAGGCATTCCTCTTGCACTAAAATGTGTTTTTGTGCTTTAGGTAAAACTGCCCTTACTTGTGTTCGGTTCTGTTCTTGGGAGAGTTCAGACATGGTGACTGTTTATACTAGTGTTTGTATCGCGTTTAGAAATCTCTTCTGTTGTCATGTGAACAGATCACTTGACTGCAGAAAAGCATTTTGGAAGTCTTCAAAGAAGGGATGTATTATTATATTCTGAATGGTACAAGTGTAATCATGTATTAAACTAATCCTCTACTAACTCTTTTCAGTTCTAGATAGATCCTGTTCTTAACTGCAAAGAAACACTCAATGTTACATACTTCTCATAAATCAGCAAATACTTAATTTTCCTGCACTGCAGCTGTTGCTGATATTGTAATCTATCACAATGAAAAAGGCTTGGATATAGCTATAGAAGGATTGTTTTAGCCATTAAAACTCACAAAAAGTAACTGGTATTATATGCCTGGTGTTGATGATGTGTTTCCAGATTATGCCAATGTATTTGAAGTTGCTGCATCTTTGGTCTTAGTGGCCTACTCCTAGGGCCAGAGCCCCTGGACAGTTAAACCATGTAATTTTGCCTACATGAAATGTATGGATGAAAAAACAGATGCGAGAGAGTTCTAGTGCCCTTCCACCTGCTGTATGCTGAGCTCTCTGGCATCCTGAAATTGGGTTTTTTGACCTCATGATGGATGTCATATCTCATCAGTTGCAATACAGCAGCGGAATTAAACTGGGTCCTTTTCCTCTGTTTAGATAAAGTCACCGTTTAAGTAACTTTCAGACACTGGAGCCAAAGCTTAAATGCAGTCTGACTTTGTGCAAACAAAGCTGCGTTCTCACATATCTATTGAATGAATATTGGCCCATATTCAGCAGTGTGTATTCCCTTGTGATCCTGCATTTTTACTTATTCTCACACTATTGGTGATCTCTGTACAGAGAAATAGATGAACAGGAAGACACTAAATGGTTTTGGTGATTCTTTATATAGTTTGAGTGAAGGTAGAGTCAAAGCAGGCATCTTTCACCTTGGAGGTGGCACGTACAGTAAATCACACTTTATGAAACATCTTATTGTTGTGTGTGTATAACCTTCTGCTACAGACCTTGCTGTCTGACTGTCAGTGGTCTGTAAAAAAGAGTAAGAAATTGTCCGAAGTTGACCTTGGTAGGACTTAAGAACTGTAATAACAGCTTTCCATATAGTTTCTGTGGACTGTGAAGGCATTTGTTCAGTTTCGAGGGAAAAGGAAATGTTCATTTCCTCTAACACTGCCCTGCTTGTTACTAGAACTATAGCTGCCTAAGTTGTGGTGACACTTAGAATTAAATAATGGCTTTAAAATAGAAGTTAGCTTTTAGACAGCTGGCTAACTTATGTGCCTCGTTGTGATATTTTTTCAGTCATCTTTGTATCAATGCTCTGTGTGTGTGTTTACTGTGAAGACTATTTTGGGTTTGCTAAATGTGGTACTAAACTTCCTTTACTAGGCAACAGTATTTTTAGGTTATCTGTTCTAGTCAGCTCTATTTTATTGAGTTATACTTGCCAGCAGGGCTACTGAGAAGCAAAGGCATATTTCTATAGTGATGACCTGACAACAGTGGAGCATGCTGAAGCAATATCATGCCTACAGAGCTTTTAGTGCTGTTTCTAAACAGTCTTTGTCTAATGTATTTGTTACTGAAAAATAGCCAGGAGTCTTTTCCCCTTTCTGTAGGGATTGCATGAATAGAGAACAAATGGAAAAGCCTTTTGTGTTTGTTTGCATGCGTTAGGAAAAGCCTCCAGGGTACAGGATTTGGAAGCAAAAATGCTATCGCTTCTATTAAATGTGACCATGAGGTCTTGTTTTTAGGTTAAACTGAGCGTAAGCAGTCATGCTAATGCCTGCTCTGTATTAAAGGTGCCACGAGCACTACTGTAGGAGGCCTTTCTGGTGGAAGTAATACTTGCTTTCACAACATCAGTTACATCAGTTTTTGCAGTCTTTCACTGCCTATGTATGGCAGAAGTCTTGCTGATACTGGGGTAATTCGGCACAAGATACTGTACGTTAGGAATTGTGAAAAATCATCACACAGTTAAGAGTTAATCTTACCGAACTGGAGAGTAATAAAATTGTCACACTTCAATGGACAACAGTTCATAATGCATTTTCATGTATT
>NW_009661073.1:0-2312 GCF_000708025.1 Charadrius vociferus | reverse complement strand
CCCTCACATCTGATCAGTTCTGCCTTTCCGTGTGGCTCCTTCACAGGCCACAACCTTCAACTGCTTCTCAGAGAGAAGCCAATTAAACTGCTCACTGATTCTGTGACAGAAACCTTTTTCATACTTGCACTATTTTAAGGCAAACCTGAGTGGCAGAGGTGGTGTTAACTCCTTGTCACCACTCCTAGGGTACCATCAGCAGCACAGCAAGTTATTAGAAATCATTAAAACAACATGTACTCACTACCACAAGTTTAGCCAATCCCTTTGCCTTGATTTTTGTTTGTTTGGCTAACATTTGGTTGTTTCCCTTCTCAGATGCTATTCTACAGGTCAAACTGAATTCTGAAACATATGCTTAGGGAAAACCAGAATAATTAAAATTTTACTAAAGGCCCCAAAATCAAAAATAGTACTTAAGGAGGGATGCAGAAAGGCTTCTGAACTGCTCTCAGAAGTTTCTTACTCTGTTTCCAAAAAGAGTCCCAGGACTTTACAGACAACAACCAAAGAAATGCTTTTAAAAGTATTACAAAATGTGTATTAGAAACAAAGACCAAAGGAATAGTATCTTCACTGTTTCTGGGGGCTGATAAATCCAGGACATGTGACACTTCACCACTGGTATCTACAGTGGAAACATCACTATATGAATACATTGATCTGTTATCTTGGATTCTCATCTCTCACCTTTTAAGATAAATCAAAGAATGAGCAATGTATGCCCATTCCTACTGATTTACACAAGTAAAATAAGGTCCAACAATTACTCTGGCAGAGTAACCAAGATAAAAGGTCTCACAATTACAACACCAAAGCAATAAATGCAGTGAAAATATGCCAGCGGACAGAGACAATGCTCCTGAAGGAAAAATAACAAAAGAAACAGACTACCCTTCCACTCCAGACTCATTAAAAAGAGAAATTAAACCAACTCAAGATAAATACAGTGAGAAGAAGGAACCCTTGTCCAATGTTCAATCTCCATATGAAGGCACATGGCCCACAGCTTAGAACTAGCTAACAAATGAATAAGTAATTTTCAGGCAAAGTCTGTATGTTCCTTATTTCAAGACTGACAGAAACTAAAGGGGAACAACAACTACCTGTCATGGCTGAACATCTTAGGAGACAAGAGACCCTCATACCCATTGGTTTTAGTCCAATATTTTACACCTGACTTGCATGCTCCCCCAATTTCATTGCCAATCTCAGCCCAACATATGTCCCAATTTCAAACCAACATATAGAGTGAAAGGCAACTAAGAGCACACATGGAGATTCCTACCAGTTTCATCATGATAGTTTACCGCTTCTGTCTCCATCCAAGCATTATCAGTGTTACGAGGGTCATCCACATATCCTCTGTACACCTAAGGTGCCAAACAAACCAGAAACAAGGTCGGTGTCACAACAAACAAGGTGGAGTTAGTAAGAAGGTATTTTCTTTACCTCTGACACATTTGTCCTTAAGAGAGTTTTCAATAGTCCCTTCCATTTCCTACACCATGACAACCAAAACAAAACAGCTTCTTTTCATTTCAGCTACACCTTTTCAAGTTCCGTGTAACTGTGAGTTGCATGCATAGCTCAAGAGGCTATCACAAGAGACACAGAGCTCACCACAAAGTGTTCCTGGCTGAACAGCTTGTGGAGTTGCTTCTCCAATTCCGCTTTCTCCTCAGGCGATTTCTGCAAGGAGTTCAAGGCCTCCTCCCCAAATTCTCGCTTCAGGGTAGCACTAATCTTCTCCCCTGGGTCCACCATCCCCTTAGAGAGGGGGAAAGAAAAAAAGTGACTATCCCTCAGATTCCACTTGTTTTTAACTCCCTTTGACTTACATCCATCTGCAACATACTCTGGACGTGGGAGGAACTTTAAACCTAGTTGTAAAGAGTGAGCATTGCACGTCCTTCAAGATCTGCAATGGATTAAATTGTGCCTGCACTAAGCAAAAGACATGGTCAGAATTAAATAAGAACACCACCTTGAAATGCAGAAACAGCAGAAGGCATACCAGCTGATGCTTGGGCAAAGATAGTTTAAGGAGCATTTCTCCTCAACTTTGCAACATGAGGTCATTCATCAAAAAACACGCTTTTATCACATGCATGCCACTTTTCGCCTTGTGGCCTTACCAGCAGGAAAATGTCTAACGTCTCCAGAGCTTTGCTCTTACCCCTGGAATGGCCCACTCCCCACAGTCTCTTCTCTTGATAGCTACGAACTGTAAGATGTTTTTGCCAGTAACTGGATGAGCAATTTTATTGCCACTTCCATCCCTCTTCCACCTGCAGCAAATGACAAACAAG
>NW_009661072.1:0-2310 GCF_000708025.1 Charadrius vociferus | reverse complement strand
CCAGCCCCCTGAAGCTAGTAGAGAGAAGATAGGAATCTGTTATAACATGGAAGTAGAAAAAGTTACTTTTGCTGAACCAAAGCAATGATAAAAGATTTAGAAAGTCCTGATGCTTGCAGCAGTCACATCCATGGAATAAATTTGCCTGAGAGTTAACGTAGTTCATTTCGTTTCTCTGTGGTTATCTGGGGTGGAGAGGACAAACTCTTCAAAGAGGACTTCACAGGGCAAATGATCTGAGTTCATACATAAAGGAAAGAGAGAATTCTCTTCATATAAAACACTTTTGCAAGAATGCCACTAACAAATCTAACTTCAGTTGGTATCAGATATATATCACATCAGCAATTTGGAAGACAGAATGATGCTGTTACTTAGTCTTTCTGAGTTACCCTTCAAGATTCAAGAAGCAGTGATGTAGCTTTTATAGTTTCGTTTATTTTCATTTCTTATGACAGTAAACCCATGATTTATCTTAACATCAAAAATGTGTAAAAAAGCAACAAGAAAGTAGAATAATTACTTTTGGAAGGCATGTTAGAGTTCAGGATGTATCCAGTGAGAATAGAAAGATTTCTGAAAATGCAGAATTATGGTAATTATGTCTTATTACCTGGTGTGTACTGTGCATAGTGAATTACCTATACTTAAAAATGTGGATTGCATGGAGCAGCCCTCATTACAAGAGTAAAACTAATCATGAATGTACCAGTACAAATCACAGAAGAGACATATGTATATTCTCTGGAGTCTGAAAAATTGTGAGATGCCCTCCTTTATTATTCTTTTAAATGAATCAGACATTGTCTACAATGATAGCTTTCTAAACGGGATACTGTGATGTTCACTTCCAGTCATGCAGTAAGTTCTGGAGACTGTTCATTCCCCTGTTAACCTTCCCCTGAACAGACAGACAAGTGCACATTGCAGGCAAGTGTAGAGGCCCAGCTATTCTCTCATCTGGTGACACACGACCCTATGTTGATCCAAAAACCATGTGACCACATTATCAGATCATCAGGTCAAAGCTAACATATTTTGTCCCTCAGCAGAATTTGTTATCTCAGCCTGAATACAACCACAGTTCTGCAAGTTTTGCTTTTCTGGGAGTACAGCAGAGCAAGCTTGTGTCTGTGTCTCTGGCCACATCAACTTATGTAGAAAAATGATGCATTTCACACTGGACATCTAAGGATGTAGCACCTTCTAGCCACAAAGGTATGAACCCAAGTGCACTAAGATTAAAAGATTACAATTCCTTTTTCCCTGATCTAGCCATTGCCTCCTTTTGTTTAATGTAATTCCACTATTGCAGTTTCACTATAACTTGCTGTTTGCCTATATCTTTCATCTTTTTCCGAAAGGACATCTACCCTAGAAATCTTCATTTTTGCTTCAATAGATCCCCCTTGTACTTTTTGCACATGTTTATTTCTAATGGTCAAAATGACATCCCACTCTCAACATAATTGCCGAATGTGTTCCTCAGCCTTTTGAGGTACTCTCTTGGGACAACTCAGAAACTTTTCCCCCCAAACCAGGAAAAGATCCCTCAGTCTTTTCCATCATATCAGGTTCTTCAGACCTGTCAAACCATTCTGTTGGGATGTTAACCAGTGCCACACAGAGTACTGAATATCAGAGAGATGCCTTCTACCGTTACCCATTCTGTTCATATTCTGATCTCACTGCAAGCTGCTTTAAGTTTTCTACAAAACACATACTGATTTGTTTCAGGAATTTCACTCAGGATCCTCTAAGTAGCATGTATTCACAGAGGAAACAAATATTTTTCATGTCTTTGCATTTATTCATGTACTTTTATCATCTGCTGCAACCAGTAGCTGAATAACCAGAACGTTATTGAAGTCCCTCTGCTCCTTCAGTTTCTTGTACCAGCATTAGTGGTGTTAAATGCTCTGTGTGACTTCTGATCCCAATGCATCTCATCTACAGGAGCGGAATAGGGCAGAGGAACTTGTTAGAACTTTGTAGACTCTGAGATCTTCAGCTGTGAAACTGCCCTCTCTTTGGCCAATTGGCCATCTCCCAGCAGAGAATAGCCAGAGCACTATCAGAAGCAAGGCACGTCTATTAGCTTACTGTGGCCTAAAGTGGAGAAATACCCAGCTAGTAGTCTACAGAACACCATAAAAGAACAGAAAAGAGAATGTACCTTTTATTTTCAATTCACTGATTCAAACTGTGCGAATATATACAAGTATCTAAAGGTATATATTCATTTTGCACATGCACGTGTGTCAGAAAATAAAAATATGTTGAAATCATGGAATCATAGAATGGCTAGAG
>NW_009661071.1:0-2311 GCF_000708025.1 Charadrius vociferus | reverse complement strand
TTTTTTTTTTTTTCCTCCTTTCTTTCTTTCTAAACATTGTTAAAAGTAGCAGTTTTCAAAATTCAATATGGCAGCTGAAAATGGACTCAAGCCAATGTGGAAAAGACAGGAGGAGGTCAAAAGGAGGATTAGCCATTTATGGGATGGGTGTTCCTCTTAATAGTTGTCTCCAAAAAAAATTAGAAGTGTATTTTGTAGCTAAAAATATGGACAAACTATTGAAAGTGCATTTTTCCTCCTCCTTGAGTTACAGTAGTTTGTCTGTCGGTCAGTGAATCCTGCTTTTTACGTTCATTCCTCTTTCTCTACCTCCCTCCCCATTTGGGTCTACAATATCTCCCCTCAAACTACAGCTAATTGTACGAGTCCTGGTTTCCCACTCAGGAAGCCTTCAAAACTGATTTTGGGTGGGAGTATCACTTAGCAGTGTAAAATTATACAACTAGACACAAACTCCCAAGCACATACTGAGATTTGTTAAACATTACCTGTTTGAAGCCAAGTTGAGAAGTAACTGGCAAGATCGGGATAGATTCCTAGCTTGAATCTTTGCTCTACTCATAAAAAGAAGTTAACTTTAAAGTTGGAGAACTTCAGAAAATACAGAGGGAATTTAAAACAAAGGTGTCATTTCCCCCCACTACCCTCCCCTCCAAAACAAGGACAGATCTAGCATTTTCCCTTTTCTGCTCCATTGTGCCTTGAAAATTACTTACCTGAACAGCTAAAGAACATTCAGATAATAACATGCTTCAGCATATTTATTTTTTTTTTTTAAGATCTGCCTCGACAATAACCTGGGGCTACTGTGAATATTTTAAGCCAACCAGAGAAAAGTCACAAAAGGAGTACACGCTTACAGTATTTTCCTCTCTAAAACCATAGGTCTGTTGCCTAGAAATACAGTGATTTATTGTGGGTGTGTGCTTGTTCCAGCCTTAGAATCCAGCCTATGAACATTTTTAAGCACATGGAAATCAACGTGTTGCAAATGAGCAAATTTATTTGTCATCCCCCCTCCCCGCCATAGTCTCATTTTATAGTCTGTGCACAAAAAGTATTGGTACTTTTCAATTCACATATTGTGAATATGTAACGTGTTAGAAAGTTTAGGTTCCTCTTCAGTCTACGGGTTGGAATGGCAGTCGTTACTGCTAGATCTATAATATCAGTTTACTGTGGGACCAAGTAGTGTGGGAAAAGGAAGATTACTCTCACCTTTCTTTCATCTCTGCTCATCACCTGCGAGAAGCAGACAGCTATGCAACACGCTGTTACTGAGACACTGCAAACAGTGCCGTCTGTATGGAGCTTTCCTTTACATTGCATCCTTGCAGCATGAAACTGAAGTGAAGATATGAGAACACGTGCTTCTCCCTAACTCTGCTTTTCTAAATATCTAAATTGTATTTGAGAGGTACAAACCACCATTTCCAGAAGAGAAACCCCAGAATGGAGGGGCTGTATTTTGCCAAAAAGTAATACGTTTAAATTACTAATTATAACGCATTGCAGTGGAAAGTAGGAATCAGCCCATACACACCCCCTACACAGCCTGTACCAGGTAAGGAGTCTCACTTTGTTGAGATATGGCCACCGCATTAAAAATGCCTCTTGAAGTGCATGTGAGACTTTAAATCTAAACTTGAGATTTGATCCAGCCTTCATCACCTGCCTCAAGTTCCCACTGCAAGTCCCACGAGTATGAGGTGAGCAAGTAGTGCCAGACCATTGTATGAGACTTTGTTAAGAAACATCAAAACCAGGATTATTCTCCTTACTCTCCCTAAATAGTGTTTTGTTTGAAAACATAAGTTCCAGAGTAAGACAACACTAGGGTAACTTTTGAAGATTCACATACTGGCATTGCTTATGAATGATACCATGTTTTGAACATATAAAACACTGTTTACAATTTAGGTGCTCAATTTTTAGTTAAACCCAAAGGTTTAGCTTTACTCAAATTTGACCTTAGGAAGTTGTCTGTTTCCCTGCAACACTGATGCCCCAGGAACAAGACTGACTAATCTTACACTGTTTGAACTAGAAAGAGAAGCAAACAGTTTCCTTTAGAACTAGCCAACAGAAGGAGGAACTGGTTTGTAGTCTTAAGTTTACACATGTATTCCCACTACTGTGAAACAGAAATTGGTATCACAGAAATTCACCTTAAGACAACTGTACTAGATTGACAATGAACATCAAGTTTCTACTTCATTTTGAAGGTACTAAAAGAGGAGTATGTCAGATTCAGGGCTGGTCTCAACCAAAGTATCAGAATTAAGTTTACACACAAGGCAGGAAAAAAAAA
>NW_009661070.1:0-2306 GCF_000708025.1 Charadrius vociferus | reverse complement strand
TCCTGATACATAATAAAAAAAAAAAAATAAAATCACAGTAAGTACTGTTAAAATAACACAAAATTCAAGTTACTGAAATATCTCACTAAGTAGATGCTTTAAACAAATCATGGTGTATTTTAAATTCACTAAACATATATATTAGCAAATAGAATCCAATATGAATTAATATCCATGATAAGAAAATATCAATGAAGCATTTTATTTTAAACAACTCAAAAAGCTGATTATAGTCTCATTTGGATTTTTCCATTCTGTGATGTGAAAACATGAACTAAAAACCAGGATGAACTCGTTTGTAAGAGAGTGAGTCTCTGTATCTCCAGCAGATGGAACTGTTTAGATTTATACTGCTGATTGAAAAAGCTTTGTCTGTACTTTAAGGGTGTCACATTTATAGTAAACACAAGCAACTTTCTACATAAAAGAAAATATAACTATCTTTCACAACCTGTTTACTTACACAGATTTTAAGTTAGCAACAGTAATTAAGAGTCATCTATGCTGTGATGACTGATAAATGTCAAAATCAACAACTATGGGATTTGGAACAATAATTCCAAGAAAGTGCTTAAGTAATAAAACAATTAATAATCTTAAAAGAAAAAAGAAGTAATTTCCAAACCCAGTAACATTTCCGAAAGTAAACAGCATCTGACAACATCCAGCAACAGCAAACGGAATTACATGAGAAGTAAAATAAAGAAAACAACTGTTAAAAAAATCTGTTGCACATTATTTGCAGGGCATATGCACTGACTCACAGTGAGCATTGCCTATAGAACCAGCAGTACTGTTACTACCTCTGATGCTTGTCTGAGATTCGGAAATCATTTAATCTGGCACCAGCTAGGGGTATGCTCAGCTCATCAGATCACAGCCTGATGCATTATATCCTGCTAAATTTTATTTACATGCTGTAAAATTACTGCTACCAAACCCACACTTTTTCTTAAAAAAGCATTTACATACTTTGTCTATCAATACACTGTCTGTACTGGTAGAGGTGTACATAGTGATTGGAAGTCTGTATGTTATACTAAACACAAAGTCGCATCAGTTAGTCACATCAATGCGCTTTGCAAGAAAAGATCAGAGACGGTTTTACACTAATTATTTTGGTTTATAACAAATAAAGATAGCTTCCTTACCCCAAGCTGGGAATCTCCTCTTCATTGACAAGGTCAGAGAGAAGGAAATGGTGTTTTGCTATGAGAAAACGGTTTATTACTGATTCTCGAACCTGTGAATGGGGAGGGAAAAGACACAAAAGTATATTTATAATCCAAACTCACTGCAAATATTTGCGTTCTGTCTAGTAAACAGAAATAACATGTCCAAATATACATTCTTTATTTTTTCCCCACTATTAAAAACGTCACAGTCCAAGGAAAATTTTCTTTCCACCAGATATTTCTTCAGAATATAATATAAGCTCATTTCACAAATACAGTGATTCTCTAAAACATACTGGCCAGCCAAATATAAGAACATATGAAAGCATACAATTGGAAAAACAAAGTCTTATCTGCTTACAGCTCATCATCAGAAGCCATCACAGCAATAAATGACACTAACAGACATCTGTTTTCCACATCTATATGAAGTTGCAGAAAAGGCTGTATAGTAATCTATATGGTATTAGTTATGGGGAATAACAGCAACACTTTAGACTGCAGAACAATCGATGAAGCCTGAATTACAAATACTATGATTTTAAATATATGTTTAAAATCTGTAGTTTCTTTCATTTCTATGCTGAGGTCAAAGACTGAGATGAAAGCCTTCCCTCTTCTCCCAACAACTACGTGGAAGGCAAACTGACAGACCATTGCCTTTGTCCTTTTTTCCTACCACCAATGCTAATAATGTCTTTATATACTGTACTGTTACAAGATCAGCCGCAGAACAGCAACAACCAATTTTCTGCAACACATCTCTATTTGTTATTTTTAAAAGTTTTTATTTAAGTTATTCTTATTATACCTTTCTGTTGAAGTGACAGGCATACAAAGATCACATTTCAGAGTGAACTGAATTTCAGTTCTGATGTGCGAAGTCTAATTTTGACGCACGTCTGACAATTTATGGAAGTATAAAATATCCAAATATTATTTTTAAAAAGGCTACTTGTATTTAATCTAAAAGAGTGACAAATAAAGGTACCATAATGTATGTTATTCTGTACTACTATACTATTTTTCAGTGTGCTCCATAAACCATATGTTTGAGTACAAACTTAAATAACATGCAAAACATACAGGGCTGACACAGACATGACAGCTTTGTTGAAAATATATTTTTTT
>NW_009661069.1:0-2300 GCF_000708025.1 Charadrius vociferus | reverse complement strand
GACATCTTTCACTAGATCAGATTGCTCGAAGTCCCATCCAACCTGACCTTGAACGCTTACAGTGAAATCAAGCCTAAGTGTCTCAAATAGAGAACTTGGAGGAATACAAAACCTGAAACTCCTTAAAGACAAACACAGGTAGTTTGTAGCTTGGGACTTGACATTTACACATTTACACAAAGAGGTGAAATCCAGGGCTCTGTAAGTGTTCCCAGTTTAAACCAGTAATGTTTCTACACTCGTGTTTCACTCCCATGCTATGCACTTCACAGGAGGTGATAGTAAAGGCAGCACTGTGCCAGTCCTTGTTTTCTTCTGATCTCCAAGGCATCCATCACATTCCTGGAAGGAACAAGAAGGAGCCTGCAGGAGAGGAGACACCTGAGCGATCAGAAAGCACTGGGCGAAAGGAAGTCTTGACAGTGCCCTTCCTCTCACTGTGAGTCATGGCCATATTGACCAAAGGAACAATGTACTTAGGTTATTTCAACTCTCCAAACTTTTTCCTTCTCCTGGGGAGAATTTTCCATCAGCTCATTAAGCAGGCTCTGGTGGCAGTGCCTGAACAAAAAGGTTAGTGTGCCATAGTACTAAATTATTTTCCTGTGGGCATAGGAGTTGATTTATAAAGGGTCTTTACAGTGGGGTCAGACTTCAGCAGAGGTCCAAAGGGAAAAGACCAGAATGTTCTTTGTGGGAACCAAAGGTGCAAGGAATACCCTGGGAAAGTATTGTTAAGCTTATGTGCCACATTAATGCCAACTATTTTGAGGTCTCTAGAAAATGAAGAACGCTTAGCTATTTAAGGACCAACTATGCCTCTAAATTTCCCCTCCCTGGAGCTCATGAAGAGTGTTGGTTACCACAAAATTGTGCAACGAAACTGCATCAGTGGTCATTTAATTCCTGCCCCTAGACACACTGCAGTGATTGAAGGAGGAGTTCAGGTTCCACAATCAAGTGACATTAAGGTGTCTCCGCTGAGAACACAAGCAATGCTGCTAATGTAGCTCCACAGGACTGGGGTACCCTAGGATGAAAACATCTGTGATCACTGAGAAGTGAGCAAACATCACCATGTCATTCCACTTTCCATGGGAAAATTTGACCGCTGCCTGGAAGGCATTGATGCAGGCTGGAAATGAGAGATATCCGTACAATTCTAACTCTCTGTGTCAGCTTGCTCAGGAGTCACCTATGAGATGGCAGCAGCATGAACCAGGAACAGGGCTCTAGGAGGATCAGCAGTCCAAGGCTGCAAGAGAGAACAGAAATCCGACCAATTTGGGATCATTGTAACAAAGCCTTGGAATGCCCTGGAGTGTATGTCCCCACATATCTCAAAATTTCCTTCAGCTCTGATCAGCACAGAGTAGGTTAACAGTAAAACTCTGGGCAGCCCACACCCAGCACTTTGAGTTTCAACAACGTCTAGCCTGGAGCAGTAAGAGGAAAGAAAGGGCTTTCTCTGTTTCACATGGATGGGGAGATGTGAAACATTTAATCCAGTGCAAGATCTTGTGTCCCATCTTGGAGAGCAGCCAGAAGCTGGAGTCTGAGAAGAAGTCAGGAGAGCCAAACTGGTCCATGGATGTGGACTAACATGCCACCTGCAGACTATGTGGTCCTCTGCTTTCTAACAGCAACTGCATTGCAAATCAAAACCTGTCCTGTCTGCCTAGAACAGCATGAGTTGTTCTTGAGTCAACTCCTCCTTTTTTACTGGCATTATTTCTAATTCTTCAGGGGATTTGGGGCAGAGTTAATAGTGCATTTTATTTTCTGTTTTCAAAGCAAAAGATCCAGATATCACTGAAATGAAAAGGAGTTTTCAGCCCTTCATGAGATCTGGAGAGCAAGCGACAGGAAAAGGCTTTATTTTGGGGGATACCCAGCAGACACACACTGACAGTGATCAATGTGTCCTGAAGCAGAGAAAAGGGAAGATGGGGAACACTGATCTCATTTGGCATGCAGACAGCATCTCTGGTTCTCTGCATGTCCAGCTCAGTGGCAAAGCAATGAGTAAAGGTCGCCCTGGTGACCCCAGTCTGGGTAATGTCCCCATATGGTGCACTGACACACAGACCTGTGCAATGAGCTGTCAGAGGAGAAAAAACTGGACACTTCTTCACACTCAAATTGCACTGTCAAAAACTTCAGACAGAAACATGTATTTTCAGTCTTAAATCACACTGCTCAGCACAGACTGCAAAAGTTGGTGTTTGGAAGGCTTTTCGGGGTCTTCTTTTAGTAAAACAACAAGGAACTCTGCACCAATTTCTCCATGAAAAAAAAAA
>NW_009661068.1:0-2303 GCF_000708025.1 Charadrius vociferus | reverse complement strand
ATGATGCAGTGACCTTCACTAGATACTGAAATTAAGCGAGGATACAAGCAGTTTTCTGTTCCTTCCAGGGCTCTCAGCAAATCTCCAGTAATTGTGTGTACCAGACAAGGACCTTCTGTATATGAAAACATAATATATCATACATTTGCTGCTTATACAAACTATATACACTGTGCACAAAGGCAATGCATAATACACATTTATATCACATTAGTCCTGCATAGATATAAGAAGATGCAATGTTTGCTTAAAGAATTTAAAATACACAACAGAAAAGGAAATGCCAGAGCTCGCACATTAAGAAAATAGATCCAGCACGCCTAAAAGTGGTAGTTTATTATTTACTTAAAATGGTAGGAGTTTTCATTGATCTGTTGTCTTCTAAAATATTTTTTCCTCTTCCCAAGCATTCAGAAGCCTCAGTCTTACTGCTTTCCTCCAACAACATGAACTCTCTTTAGCCTGCCCATTCACATTAAACAGATGGGGCCCTATCAGTGACTCGTAGGAGCAACTCCCAGAGGGCATATAATCGTATCACTGCATATTTCTCCTATAGACAATGGCAGTTCCTGTAGGTCCTCTCCCCCGATGAATGTGTTATATGCACAGATTTCAGTCCTGAATTGTTTTAGCAATGGGAGTCATCTGACAGCCAACAGTTACTATGATATCTGGACTATAAGAGCTTTCAGGAGACCACACTGTAACTGCATTTACTCCAGAGAGATTTTAATATGAGGTTTTAATGTCTTTCTATCACTGCTGATGAAGGAAAAAAAACACTATGAAATCTACAACGTACATTTTAAGATGCAAAACTAGGCTATTTTCATTTCAAGATCTATGAGAAAAGATCTTTTGAAAGTGCAATCTGCATTCCTACTAAGAAAAAGAGTGTCTTCTGTGATAAATGTAGTGCATCATGGTAAATACTAAATGTTTTCTTTTATGAATCACAGGATACTCCTGGACAGCACAGTAATCTCTTCCTTATACAACTGGCTCATGACCCTGAAAGTAAATTCATACTGGCAGACTCAGCCACCTCGCGTTAAGCCCTTCTAACTTCTCTGAAATCCACACAGCAGCTGGGTTTGCCCAGGTAGAATGAATCACAGTATCAGTGCATTTGTCTGTGAGGCCTCTGGTGCAGGTTTTCATCCGTGTTTGCACAAAGCCTTACACAGAGAGACCTCAAGCCTGACTGGCTCCATGGGATATGAATGCAATGGAATTAATTTATTTTCTCAAATCATTGAGTTTCGGCTTTGGAAATACTGAAGTGCCAGAATGTTATAAGAACTGACGCCTCCACCTTTAGAATAATTACCATGTTAGATTTTTCAAAAGAAAAGTGTGATACCTTCATAGCTGAGTGGTCACGGACATGAAAAGGCACAAAGAAAATCTGATTTAGGATGCTACTGTAAAGACATACAGACTGACCGCTCTTTTTTGGGGTTGTTGGATAAGAACATGCAAACATCAACTTGATGCACAGGATTTTTCTCAGAGGAGTCCTGTATGTGCTGTCTCCCTGCCTCAGCAGGCTCTTGAGTGCTGCGTGTGTTATGGCAGTGCCACAGCCAGCTCCAGAGGGACAGCTTCCCCACAAGGGAGCTCAGGCAGGACGGCAGATCAATGCAGCGCTGCCGTGAAGTGCAGTCTAAGAAACTGGAAAGGGAGTGGGAAGGGCAGAAATTTAAGATGTAGCTTTGAAACAGGAGTCTGCTGGAAACCAGCAATAGAAAAGGGATTTTCTCTCTGCACTTACATACGGACGAGAGTTTGAAGAGGAAGAACAAGAGAAGAGTAACTCGGGGGAAAGACTGGACCTCCATTTCTCTTTTACAATTACCTCAATTACAAACATATTCTGGATTTGATTTAAAAGTCTTTGGTCCTCCAGCAGCCTTTACCTCTAAAAACATGTAAGTTACCAAAGCATCACATACTTAATGAAGAAGAAGATAATTGAGTACAGATTCCACCTATTTTAATAAGAGGAAATTTGCAAAGAAGATAGTTGGAAAGGGTACACTTTTACAACAGTAAGAGTGTATAGAGCTGCCTTAAAAGATAAGAAATAGCAGTGCTGCAAGAAAAAACTTTAGGTTCAGCATCAGTGTACATTTTTTTCATAAATGTCCTGGCTTTGCCTACGACTGTTATGTAGTATGTCATTACGTGAGGTAATGACCCATTAGGATTTCCTGTTAAAAGTGCCTCTACTCAAAAGTTTCACATAGCTTTGAAAATAAATGTTGACCTCCGAGGCAGTATAAAAGACGATAACCCAG
>NW_009661067.1:0-2302 GCF_000708025.1 Charadrius vociferus | reverse complement strand
GGTCTGGTTTTATAGCTGATGACTGAAATACAGTGAAGAGGCTCACTAACATTTTTTTCAATGCACCTTTTTATATTCTTATGCTCTGTTTCTTCAAAGTATCTTTCCTCTTATGTGTTTGAAGCATGGATCTCTGATTTTGGTGACAGCTGTAAAATGGGGCAGCTCTGCGAGTTGTATCCTGAGGTTCTTAGTTTGGACACGTGAAAAAAATTGACGACTACTCAATTAGCAGCCACGTATGGGAAACTGGAAATTTGATTTCAAGCAATTTGGTTAGCATCACAAAGGGTTCTTCTGGGAGTCCAGGGACAGAGTTCAGGGTCATCTTTGACGTTTTAACCATATGCTTGTCTTTCCTTCTCCTGCCTTATTTGTTATATTTCAGCTAAACTCTGTAACAGGTAGAGCCAGGATCTTTCTGACAGTCCTTCATAATACAGCCCTAAGGCCTTTCAGTGCATTGAATGAACTGACAGGATTATCAGGGTCCGACTGAAAAAATGCTTACAATCATGACATTAAAGTTTGTCTCATGATTGCACAAGTTGGACAAACAAATTATGGGTTTACTTTTTTTTTTTACTTTTGGTACGCTTGGTGCTGCAAATTTCATAGTGTTCTTTTCAGGTAGGTGGGTAGGGGTATGTGTATGTGCATTTGTAAGTTTCCTAGATGTAAAAACAACCCAGTTGTAAAAACAGAAATTCCATAGTATTCATAATACTGACACCACAATCATTCATCTTGACAAGCTGAATTGGTGCACCCACTACACAGTCATCTGACTTCCGAACAAATAGTATAACAGTGAAGAAAGCTTGCCCACTACCATATTATTCTGTTTCTAATATTTTAAATATCATCTGTGAACAACACAGTACTTAACTGTTTCACTCGGGGATGTCTAGCAGTACAGGGGATAAAATGCATGCCTTGCAGGTGACTTTCACAGTATGAACAGTATGTTCACAGCAAAGTAATAAGAAGTCCCAATGAGTCCAGCTGTCATCTGGTCTCTCAGTTATTTTCAGACCTTTTTCTTCTCAGCCTTTGCCCTGTTGTGTACCATCCTAATCTCTATTACCGCTCTTTCTACCATCTTTCATTACTGCACAGTGGAAACTTCAATCAATGAAGAGATCTTAGTAGAGTTTTATTTAATTTAACATGATAACTTTTTGTTATTTTAAGACTAAAATATAACCCTAAAACAACATGTTTTGTTATATGTAGCTGTTACACTGAGGGAACATGGGAAACCTTGGGCCAAAGTGAGAAAGTTTCAGAAAACTAGTAACTTAAAGACTGAAAAATGCATTCTTTTCGCCATTGCATAACTTCTAGCATAGGCTGTACAGATGCAAATAGAATAAACTTTAATTCTTCCTTTCTACAAAGCTTTTAAGGGATGTTAGAAAAAATTGGTTTTGCACAGAAACCCTTTGAGTATTTCCAAAACAGTTATGGAAGCTTGTCAGAGTACTGTGTTGCAACAAATGACATCTTACGATCTGTGGTATAAGGGATTAACACAAGATTTCGCTCGGACTGCTTTGCTGTTGTAGTTTCATTCATAAGGTCCATCACAGGCACATTCCAGGCTTCACAGTGATGCCTGTGATTTATGTTCTTGCTCATCACCCTCCCCCAGCTTTATTCTTTGCCACTTTGGGATTAATGGATACGACAGTGACATTTCAATTAGTCCTTAGAGTGTGCGAGTGATTCACAACTGTTGGGTACTTTCCTACTGTATTGTATACATGGGTTTGACGTTTTTCTTACAGACACAGTGGAGTATACTCATATGCATTTTGAACTAAGAAGTTGTGTGATGTGTAGAAAGTTGTGACTATCTGAGTATACATTTTTAAAAATTCTTGGCAATATTTTAGATATTTATTCTGATTATTGCATTTTTATTCTTTCTAATATGAACTGGAGGAGGTCTAAATAAAAGCAGAAAAATGTGATTACCTGTCAGATTTTTTCTTTTCCATTAAAAAGCAATCAACACTCCAACCAACAACTCAACAATCTGTTAATAAGCAGCGCTCCGTTAGTAAGTGCTGAAGTTCTTAGTCACAGCAAATAGGTAGAATGATAAGTGGGCTTTCAAGAAAGGAAGGTGGAAAGGAAGGAGGTGATCTTGTGGTGAACTCTGGGATTTCATTAGGCTGTACTGCATTTCTATGCAAAGTACCTAACTTGAAAAAGCACAGCAGAAAATCGAGAAGTATCTGACACTTTTGCTCAAGAATAGTAATAGTATCAGGTGGTCTTCTCTGATGATTTATTT
>NW_009661066.1:0-2300 GCF_000708025.1 Charadrius vociferus | reverse complement strand
TTTTTTTTTTTTTTTTTGGCTTGGCTTTGCAGTCCTATGCCAGGAAAAAACTTGGCAAGTTCCATTCAGTTTCCATGTTGTTGTTGAGATTAGATGACCCTGATAATCCTTGCCGCATTTTTTGGCTCTTTGCTTGTAGCTGGTAGCCTACTTTTTGATGGTTCTTAATTTAATAAGATCTAGAGTCCCCTTGAGATATCTGGAATACATATTCCTAGTTATCCTACTATCTTTGACTTAAAGACGTTCCAGTCTCTGAATCGCTCATTTCATTGAAGTTCCTGAAGAGCTCCCTAGTTTTACTGAAGTTTACCCTTTTGAAGTTGATAATTGAGTTATGAAACTAGTATTTTAGCCCTTTGATTTAATTTATGCTAACTCAGCTTTCAATGATAAACTATTTAAATCTTCATTACATGGCAAAATCAAATTTAAATAATGTGAATTTTTGTTAGCTCTGGCTATTTGTTATGCAGGTTTGTTGGCTGTAACATCCCACAGTGGGTTGCCTTCACCCATATCATTAGCTGTTATTACTGTCTATAGTCAGTTCTAATCTTTGTCAAGAAGTTGGTCTCCTGTTACAATAGATATTGTCACAATATCTAATAGTATTTCTCTTTCCAGTGATGTTAGTGATCTTTATCCATATTTGTATCTGACCACAGATCTCTTATAAAATTTCACCTTGATTCCCGCAGAAACTCTTAACCTTTTAAGAAATGGACTTTTATCCAAAAAATGTGCTTTCCTTCATAATGTCTTATAGCTTGTTGGATATCCTTCTTGCTCTCGTCTTTAACATTATCTTTCCAGAATGGTAACTGTCCTTCTATATCTATACTCTAGTTCTGAATTCTATGTTATCAAGCTTCTGTTTTCTCCTTAACATTCATTTTCACATCCTATAAATGTATTTCAAGATCCTCCATTGTGTTGAGAAAGCTCCTGAGAGTTGTTTACACATCAGAGTTGTTTCTTACTCCGTTGTTTATATAGAGCAGACTCAGACATGTCATATCCTGTTACCTGGTTGCCGTTCACAGTCTTCATTCTTTTTATTTACCATATGTTCTCCTGCTACCACAGTTTTTTTTAATCCATGTCTGAATTCTCATTTACCCTATATTTTGTCTTTCCACTGGCATTTGGAGATCTATCATTTCTCAGTATAAAACTGTTCTTATCAGTTGTGTTGGCTTTGATCTCAGGTAGCTATTCCCTTGGGCATTCAAATCAGATTTACCTCTTGAAAAATGATTTCCTTCAATAAATACACCTCAACAGTCAAACATTACAGAAGCTTCCTTATAACACTCATTGTTTAGGTATTGGTTAGTTTGTTCTCCTATTAGGCCTTTTACTTCTTCTCTGAGACCTGATGTTCCTGAAGTTCATACAAATATCTGCCTGTTTGCAAGTATTCCCTGAAGTAGTTAGTCCTTGATAGCTTTTTTTTTCCAGTGGGAAATGGGCAGTATTGGTTTTGGAGGTTTGTAAAAAATTTTTTTTCCTGTTTCCTTGTGATGCTTCTCAGTTGCCAGTCCACCTGCCAGTTGCACCTAACAGACATGATAGCATTTTGGATTTTTGATCCCCTTCCATGACCAGACTGACAGTCAGTGACAAGGAAGCTGCGGTCACACAGACATGCCTCTCCACATGGTGCTGTGAATCTCCAGCCCTTTCCTCTGTGTGCCATTTTTAGTTCTGTCTGGGGCTCTGAATCTCCCTTCTGTTTTCTTTCAGTGTTCTCGCATACTGACTTGGTTCCCCTTCAGTTTCCAGTGCCTGGTATTCTCATCTTATTTCAGAGCTAGCATCCATTTTCTTCTTTCTTGCTACTCTTAATTTTACTTTTGTTCTCTAGGACATCAAACCTCCTTCTCAGTTCTGTTTCATACTCACAAGTTAGTCTAGTCCTTGGAGTTCTTCCTGTCTTTTTCTTCCATGGGCAGTTATCCTCAGCTAGCAATGCTTTTCATGTCTTCTTCTCTCAGTATGCAGCTGAAGGTTTCATAGAGATGCTCTCTTCCCTTTTGTCCCAAAAGGCATGTTGGCTCTAACATCATCAGTTGAATTCTGTGTCTTTATGAGCCCATTATGTGTGTGTTTTCCAGGTATTCACTGAAGGACAATGAAGATCTCGCTATTTAATTATCCTGTATCCTTATCATAGTACACTTCAGTGATAAGCATCATCCGTTATTGAAGTCTAAGTGCCATTACCTAAGCATCCCTGTGTTGGAGTTGTGACCAGAAGAGTTGGTTGCTTGTCTGACATGCACTCCTTTTTTTTT
>NW_009661065.1:0-2297 GCF_000708025.1 Charadrius vociferus | reverse complement strand
GATCTTTAAAGCTCCCTTCCAACCAAAGTCATTCAGTGATTCTATGATTCTTTGATTCTAATTGTAAAGATAGGAAAGAAAATGAGGACATAACAGTCTGCATGTATGAATAAACTGATCAAAAGCACTTGAATGCAGAATAAAGACATAGTGAGGCTTTATTTATCCTCTAAGAAAAGGACAGTGTCTATAAATGTGGTAGTGGTTAGATGTGACCCATTGATTCATGACTCCCTGTAGTTTTCATGTAGGTTTATTTCAGCTTGAAAGTTGTGTTCTTCTTCTCAGAGTGTGACAAAGTTCCCTTTAAAGTGAGTTGGCTAATTTGCATTCTGTGGTGATCATTATAGCAATTTCTTGCCCACTGCTGGTATTTTAACAGAGTAAGCCAAAACTGCAACCAGTTTCATCCTGTGCAACCCCTTTGACTTCAGTAAGACTGCACGGACTATAAAGTACTGCAAAAATTGGTCCAAACATTGTAGTCTTCTTTTGGGAGCATGTAACGCATGCGCTGGTACAAGAAAAAAAGCATTTATTTGATAGAATAACAACCACCTGGACTCCTTAATAGCAATATGAATACCATAAACCACTTGAAAAATCAGTGTCCTTGGATTTTCTTGAACAATTGAAAGTGCCATTTTAAGTGGCATGATTCATAACTACTCAAATTCTGTAGTTTTACAAAGAGCATTTATACATTAAATTGGAATACGGCATGTTAAAAATGAATAAGTAGTGCTTAGGGTTATTTTCATTAGAACAGATCACATTAATTAGACTTGGTATAGAGGGAGGAGAAGTTTCTCTTGAATGCTCTACTCTGCAGTGCATTATTAATTTTCTCATTCGTTCCTTTTTAGCTCATTAACTTTAAAATGTTATAGTTTAGTGCTGAGGTGAAGCTGGAAGTATCTGTTCACTCTGCCATCCATTTCATGCAATCTCACAATCATTGCCATTATGATTAATTTATATTGTGGTGGGACCCAATCTAGGGTAGGGGTGCTATCACCACAGCTTGTGGTGATGAAAAAAATGAACTTTTAAGGACAGATTTCTTTCTGTATCATTTTAAGGTTAAAGTAAATCAAAGAATGAATTAAAACTCAAGTAACTTTCTAAATGCAAGCAGAGGACTGGGGGAGAACACAAGTATGCAGTGGTGAGACTATAGCATATGATGACTGGTATCTGGAAAGAGAACTGAAGACTGGGAGATTTGTCCTGCAGGTAGAGCGTTGCATTGTATAACCTACAACTTAACACTGTCTTTGCGCTCAGACTCATGGCCAAACAGTTAAAGTTTAACAACTAAACTATTTTTGGAAAAAAATAGGAAAAAAATACATAGTAACAACCTCATAAACTGTAATCAGCCTCATTGAAAATGTAATCTGGATGCACAAAGGAAAAAACAATATGCCTACATACTCCAGCAGTCCCACCTGATAGCTAGTTAGTGTAGCATCAGGGCTTGGTTCACCAGGACCTTGAACCTCGTGCAGTCCTTCAGTCAACAAAAATGTCTTAGAGTCCAACCAACCTATGACACAGTGGAGTTTTATATTCAGTTGTTACAGGAATGCATAACTAAAGGAAGAGCCAGGCTGTGAAATTCTTCGTAGTCCAAACGCTGATATTTTATATGGAAGCTTCACACCATGGTGCCATATTGCCTATGGAAAACACATGTTAGCAGATAGTACCAAGCAACTCCACCAAGCAACTGCATCATAGGCAGCAAGCTCAAGAAGGAAGATTATTAGAAGACTAATGCAAGTATTGTGGACTGACATGCACAATACCAGATATTTCTTCAGGACCTTTGAGCTGTTACCTTCATTTTGCAGGATACCCCTTTGATTAAGGAATTACTAGGTTCACACTTTTGGAAGAGATCTCCCATATGAGACTGTACAACATTTTGTGGCCTGAAGCTGTAAACAGGTCTTTTTACACTATTCTGTTGAGGTACACCATGCAATGAATGTCATAGAGCTCTAGTCAACTGACTTATAATTTCTTAGGTATAATTTCTCAACCTAGCTGTAATTCTCCCTTCATCAAAGAAGACTCCATTAGGTACACTGCAGAAGGTAGCTCCCTCCACTGCTGTGCTAAGGATTAAAAGTGCCAGGACCTGGTGTTTTTAGGAGACAGCTGAAATACGCCAGTTGTCTGAGATCACTGTGCCCCTGCTTTTATGTGTTAGAGTGTACTACCAAAAGGATTATACAGGACAATAAGGAAATATTTTCAGGCAGGTAGGGTTTCTCCCACACTGTGAAAAA
>NW_009661064.1:0-2295 GCF_000708025.1 Charadrius vociferus | reverse complement strand
AAAAAAAAAAAAAAAAAGTTGCTCAAAGACTTAAAGAAATGGTTGACTGTATTTAATGCTTGCTGTGAAAAGGCACAGAAGGTGAACACATGGTTTCACAGTCTGCGTAATAGTTTACTGAGGTGTACCTAAAAGATAGGGTGAATTTGTGTAACTACAAGCTTGCCCTTTAGATCTTGTCCTCCTTCACTTGAGAAGATTTCCTCAGAGGGGAAGAGATCTGAGTTCGGCAAGAAAGCAATTGTTCATTGTGTGGTTTCTTTATTGTCTGTTGACATGAATCAGAGCCAAGCTTCCTCAGGTTTGCTGGGCAACCAACGACTATGCTATTGTGCTTTCACCAGTCAAGGAGGATTTTCATAACCCTTGGTGTGCTAGATATCTATGTGTGAAATCCGATTTTAATCTGTCTCTATAAACATAGTAACATATCTCTAGTTAGCCCTTAGGGCATTAATGCCTGAGGTAATGTCTGGATCTGATGCTCCTCCCCTCCATTGCTCCCTGCTTCCTCTTTCACACAAAAGCTTCTTGGCTCAGCAGCGAGCCTAGTCCCTTGTCCTCATGAGATTTTTTATTCTTGAGCGAGCTTCCATTTCTTTTTGCTTGTATGCAGTGAACGCCACCAGTGCACCTGCAGAAGAAGCAGATGTAATTTTTGTTTAATGTGACCTTGTGGACCTGTGGCAGCACCTCTACCAGAGAAGAAAGAGCCTTTAGGGTACCTCATAAGATTCCAGTATGCTAAGTACTAGTGCTCTGCCTAGACTACTTGATGACTAAAGCTGCTTTTAAATTAAGTTTCACATCCATAAAAGGGTTAATCAGCCCTCTGAAAACAGTATAAATATGCTGATTGGCATTAAGGAGCCATATGTTTGGCAAAGTTAATCACAGTGAGAAAAGAGGGCAAACTTTACCATCATAGGTCTGATACGTGTCTGAAGTAGTACCTGTCGGTAAATACCAGTTTTTGAAAAGCCAGCTCCAAGGAAAGTATGCTATCAACCCTCTGTTGAATCCTGTGAAGAGTAAGAAACAACAAAGTTCCCTAGCCTACCCACACATCTTATTCCAGCTGAAATACATTCCAGTTCATTTTTTGTCTCCTGTTGAACTCAAATGCAAGCATATGGACAGAGAAAATCCCAGATGGTAAAAAAAAAAAGGATCTCTAAGTAATTCTGGTCATTTTGTACTATATGTTTCCTTTTTTGGCCAATGTGCAGGTGGTATTGCTATGTCACATTACCCAGCTTGCAAGCCTGGCTCTTCAATTACTGCTGTACCTGAACAAGCATCAGGCTTTGTAAATCTACAAGGTGGTGATGGATACGTGGGCACATCATGCTAATTAAGTACTTGCTATTCTCATAGGGAGAGGTTAGGTAGTTTCTAATGAATCTAGTTAGTCCTGTCGCAACAAACAGTGCCCAGTCTTGCACACATATGTTGTAATACCTTATCATCACCCTCTCATTAATGTATGAAAATCATAGAATGTGGAAAGGTTTATCGGGCTTCTGTTGTGTAACTCAAGGTTGATGAGCAGAAGTGAGTTTCATCACCATTCCTTAGGGAGGGCAGCAGAGAGGAACAACTATTGAGATCGTTGAATTTCGGCCATCTCTCCAGACATAAAGTCTTCTCTGTTTTACATCAGGTAGACTATAAAAGTTTAACTCTTTCAATGAATAACTGAATGTTAGGAATGTAACCAGCAAAGTGCAGCACTTAAGAACCAAAAGTTAGATGTTGCTGATTTTCACTGAGCCAAAATAAAGGGCCTCAAAACTGCATTATGAGCCATGGAGGGGTTCAAATTTCCTTCAGGAGTAAAAATACAGTGAAGATAATTACTAGACATCCTTAAGTCCTCTGAGGTAGTGTATCCGGCTTGACTAAGGTTAGGAAAGCTACAAGTTTGCAGAAGTATTTAACTGAAAGGGATGGTACCTGAAGAGTTACCACACATAAAGAAATAGCTTTTGCAGCTGATGAAGGATGTAGTCTTTTTCTCATTGAAGTCTGCAGAATTTCCCATTGATTTGAGAGGAAGTAGAATTTGGCTCTAACTATTAAAGCAAGACTGAGACATTTAAGAACCACAAGATCACTTGGTGTAAGACACTTTTTATTATAATAATTATTGTGTTGCTTAATGGCAACTGAATAGTATTGACTCTTACAAAATGTGTTTTTCTTTGAAAATGTTTATATTATAGTCCAGAAAGGGGTTTGCAACAACTGTCAGAATTTCTTAGACTTAAGAGTACTTTATTATGCAGCATCAAT
>NW_009661063.1:0-2295 GCF_000708025.1 Charadrius vociferus | reverse complement strand
CAAAAAAAACCCCAAACAAACAACAAAGGCACAGAATTAAACTAAACTTCTGTAGTAATTGAGCACTCTTAAAGCAATTTCTGATCTCTTTGCATTATCTGACAAGTTCTTAGTAGTCCTTCTACTGATTTACAAGCATATACCAATATGAAATACACAGGTAAGATTCTCCAAAATTACTGTGGTGTTTCAGAAAAGTCAAAGAGTCTCTCATTTCCTCTCCTGAGAAAGAAATTAATTCTTCCTAGAACTGATACTAACTTTTAGTATAGATTTTTTTCCTCATGCTACTAGTGAAGTGAACTAGGAGAAATGGTGTTTACATTTAAATACAATTAGTTTGTGTGCTTGTTAAGGAATTTCCTTGTGAATTATTGTACAGATAGAGATAATGACTTGCTTATTTAGTTGTATGAATAACATCCCTTGTTTTCAAGGTAGTCTCAATCTTCTCTGGCAATTAGCAAATTGATACATAATTACCAATTCAAAGAGAAGCAAACTATTTTTGTTGGTGAGTGCAACTGGACTTCAATATTCTGTTTCAATAGAGATCTGTTTTAAAGGAAAAAAGTTAAAATCATCTGTTCTCCTAAAAGTAGAACTCAACAGCATTTCATTTATTCACCCTGTATTTTCAAATGTTGTTGTTATATGAATTGGTCTGTAAATTCCTCATTATGTTGATATAATCTATTTTATGATGGTGTAATTACATTGAATATATAGTTGAAAGAATTATGATAAAATTTTACTACAAAGACAGTTTGCATATGGCATCCACAGACTTTGATTGCTAATGGAAACATACTGTGCTGTATGAACAAAAGTACAGGACTAAATTCTGCTATGAGTCTTGTAAAGTAAGCAGATTGTAACATGCTAATCAAACAATATTTTTGATTTATATAGGTAAATATGGAAAGAGCGCTTACTCAGAAACCTCAATTTATCTGCAGAGCAGTCATTTCTTCCTAATTCATGTGGAAGCAGGCAGCTAGGTCCTTTAGGTAAACACAGACCACAAGGGACTGAGAGAAGCAAGCTGCCTGTCTAACAACTTGTTTGAGAGGCAAGATCCATTTACATCTGTAGCTTCCCTTCAAAATGTAGCTTAAGTCTTGGTAAATATACTATATAAAGCCTACTAGACCTGTAACATCTGGATGTCCACTTAGTCTCTTTGCTGATGGTCATACTACTGAGGTTCTCTGTATTGAAAGAGAACGGTCTGAAAGACTCAAGTTATGGGTGCAAAAAGGCAAAGCTTTCTTTATATGGAGTACAAAGTGCCTTTGTTCTGAAGCACTTCACTGGCACTTCCTTGGTAATTTAAATAAAACTCAATGGCTTTTGGGGTGGATTCAAGGCAATACCATCTACCGTCAGACCCCAAATGTCTACTCCTAGCAACGAGGAATGCTGCCTTCAAAGGCAGGTAGCATGGGTAACATGTAGCCAGAGACTCAAAATGGAAGAGTGAAAATACTGAATTTCAGTCCTGAATTCCTTTTGATTTATCCCCATGCAGTTACAGCAACAAGACTTAAGGATGCAGGATGCTACTATAATCTCAGTTTTTATGAAAACCTGGTATAAATGGTTAAGCCATCTTGCCAAATGATGCAAGAGAACAGTAAAGAGTGCACAATTCCTTCACAATTTTATTATTGTTTTTATTGCAAAGAAGTTTGCTGTGGAAATGCTGGTATATTGTCAGTATAAAAAATAGGTGGGAAGGACAACACCAGGATGTGTCCTCTTGATGGCGATGGGAATGACTGATTCTTTCAGTGTTTAAAATTGTGTATCATTTTCTATGTGGAAGTTGGGGAAATACACACATTACATCTGAATATATGTGCATGTGTACTTTTAGGTAAGTAACTTAAAGCAATAGTCCTATGTAGACACCTATTGATTACTGTGAGCTCTGCTGGCTGAAGAGCTCAGTGTGGGATTGGGATTGTGCAGGATGTCACCAGACTTGCTTATACTGTGTACATTATTACTGCTTTAAGATAATGTGCCTCATATGCGATACATGACTGTAGTTTGTTTTCTGATCAAGCACTTCAGCTCAGTCTATTAAAGATACTATTTTAAATATTTATTTTTAGGCTTCATAGGGTGGTTGGTCGGCATGGCAATCAATATTCATTCTGATCATATTCTCAGAAATCTGAGAAAACCAGGGGAAACTGGTTACAAGATACCGAGAGGTGAGTAAAAATTTTACAGAAATTTATATAGGAAAAGAAGCGTCTCATGAGGAGAGGCTGAGGGAGCTGGGAC
>NW_009661062.1:0-2290 GCF_000708025.1 Charadrius vociferus | reverse complement strand
GAGGCCACTCGAGGTAGGTCTTTGTGTTCATGATCTTCCGCAGCTTGCAGAACCTCTTGGGAATTGCTTTGCTCTGGATGGGCTCCAGGAGGACGAGAATCGCTGCATCGTTGTTCTCGTCAAAGAGGCGGAAGTGCGAGAAGTCCAGCTCGTATTTGCACCACTCGCTCTGCACAAAGTGCTCGGACAGCACAAAGAGCGTTTTGTGGCTCTTCTCTATGGAGTCAATGATATTGTCCACGATCCACTTCCCGGGCACAAAGTCCCGCTTGTGCAGGCAGAGCCGAAACGGGGGGCAGGCCTGCTCCAGCTCCCGCACCATGATGTTTTCCACCCAGTCAGAGTCGTTCTCGCTGTAGGAGACAAAAGCGTCATAGCAGATGTCCTTCGCAGGGGCGCGCTTGGGCTTCCGCTTGGCTTGGAGCCACGCCCAGGTCATTCGCAGGTACCAGACCACGTGGTACTTGTAGCCAACGGCCACGAGGACGAGGATGACCAGGAACACCAGGACGCAGATCAACGACACCACAAGGGACCTGTGGCACTCCATCAGGGAGGGGTGCACGGCTCCAACCTGCGTCCCTCTCACTGCCAGGGGAGAGTCACAGATGTACTTGTCTGGCCACCCCACCAGCACCTGGGCCATCCCGGCCTGGTGCTGGATGAAGGACACGAACTCACAGGAGCAGATGAAGTTGTTGTCGCTGGCATCCAGCAGCTCCATTTTCTTGAAGGCCTCAAACTCTTCCCTGGAGAAGCTGTTCAGCTTGTTTCTTCTGATCGACATGGCCACTAAGTTAGGAATGGGTGCAGCACCGGGCAAGGTCTTCAGCTGGTTTTTTGCGAGGTACAGCTCTTTGAGAAAGGGCAGCTGCAAGCCAAACTCCTTCAGGTTGTTGGCACTGACGTCCAAAACTTCCAGTGTCAGGGGAATGCAAGTTGTTAGTTTAGGAATTTGAGTGCTGGAGAGGTTTAAGTATTTCAGGTGTTTTGGCCATTCACACACATCTGGAATCTCACCAAAATTGTTTTGGCTAATGTCTAAGAGAATTAATTGTCTCAGACGAGACAAACTTTTGCCTGTCATTTCTAAGTCACTCAGTGAATTCTGACTTAAATTTAAAGCTTGTAGTGAGGGCCAACCACCCTGGCAGGCCGAATGCTCCAAACTCTGGTCTCCAAGCAAATTTGCACTAAGGTCAAGGTATTCTAATGACAGAAGACGTCTCGAAAGACTGCAGGGTACCAAAAAGACCTTGGTGTTTCTAACTGTGACTTTGGTAAGAAGAGATAGTAGTCCTTCCACAGCCTGAAGATCTGTAAACAAATAAAATTCTTCTATAGACAGTTTCTCTATTGTCAGAACTCTAAGAGTCTGTGATTGGTTTGCCTGAATTTGTATTTGCCATTGTCCAGTTCCCATGAGTCTACAGTCTATCATCTCCACCTCCACCAGTTTTGGCATGTCCTCTAAAATGCTGACAATCTCAGGCACAGTGGCATCTGTTAACAAGGCCTCTTTAAGAGAAATTTTCTGTGCAAAAGACAACGACAGGACTCTCAACAGTTGCATTTCAGCAGGTATGCTGAATGGTATTTTTCTCAGTTCTAACCAAGTGACAGAGTGCAGAAGGTCCCTGACAATTGCTGAGAATACATTAATACTTCTTATGTCTACGATCATGTGATTTACCTTCTTAATTGATTTGAAACTTCCCGGCTCATACTGTCTGAGATTGCCACCGTCAATCCACAACTTGTCGAGAAGCTCAATGCCCTCAAAGTTCCCTCGCCTGATCGTGGAGAACCGCCTGTTGCCCAGGTGGAGAGAGCTCAGGTTCCTCAGGCTAGAAAAGGGGGAGCTTTCCCCCAGGTCTCTGTAGGCGTTCCCTTGAAGGTGGAGGTGCTGGAGCGAAAAAAGGTGCCCAAACCACGCAGGGGACACGTGAGCCAAGCTGTTATTTGATAAGTCCAAGAGCTCCAGCTTCCCAAGGGAGCGAAATGAGTCCTCGTCTATTGAGCTGATGTTGTTGGACTGCAGCAGCAGGACTCTCAGGTTCACAGTCTGCTGTAGATCCTGGGATCGGATGTGCTTTATCCTGTTGTGGGACAGGTTTAACGTTGTGATTTTGTCCGTGAGCCCTGCGGGAATGAAGTCCAAGTCCATGGAAGAGCAGTTGCAAAGCTGAGTGGCACCGCATGAAGGACAAACCTGCTTCAGCACTTGCTCTTCGGAGAGGTTTGCAGCTAAGACCATGTAGATGGCCCACACTTGCCAGGTGTGTGTAGT
>NW_009661061.1:0-2291 GCF_000708025.1 Charadrius vociferus | reverse complement strand
TAAAGCTTACAAATTAAACAATTTATGTTACAGCTGGAAGCATTCAAGTGTATTTCTGTTCTAACCTAAGACAAGATAATATTTACATTTACTGCAAAAAGTCTCCGTTTTCAATGTGTGAAGCCACATTCTCAACAATCAGATGATGAAAATGTCAACATTATTGAAAACATTTAACTGAAAGTAAGCTGTCAAATTACCTTTTTCTTCTCTGAGGATATGTACTATAATATCAGTATTTTTCTTGTTCTTGTATTCAGAGTAGAAGAGACGGGACTGGAATACACTAGGTTTGATAAGGTATATCTTTGCAATAGACATATTGCTATATTTTAGTCTTTTTCTTAATTTCTCCAATCCCTTGGTCTAAGTAAGAATTGGGCAGCCTCACAGATTTCCGAAGGGTCATTCTCAGTGGTTGAAGTGGGACCAACAGGTAACGTGTACTGTCAGGCCGCAAAGGCGCGGGCAGTGGCGCATGCATATATCCTAATAAGACACTTCAGCTACCAATGCTCTTTCTAAACAGAAAAAGGTGAAGCTGCAGTGCACCTTTCTACCATGGTATGCCCACACTCCTTCAATGCAGAATATCACTGGGGGGCAATATCTGAACTACGGGTATGCTGCAATGATTAGCAGCACAGCAGTTGAGGGAAGCTTCACTATGTTTCTAGCTTTTCTATACATCTTCTCTTCGTTAAAGAGAAAGTATTATTTGCAGGGACAAAGACTCATCTAAACTGAACCTATGCTTTTTATTTCAGCAAAGAAGGAAACCAGAGAAAAATAGTTTGAAACTATACCCGTTCCAAGATTTTATTAACTATAAGGCGTGTATTGACAGCAAGAAACAAGATTACAATCTTTAAAATCGCACTTTCAGTAGCAAAAGAGTGCTCTCTTCATCTGACTGGCTTTATAGAACATATTACATTAAAATAAATTTTAAAATAAAGAGAAATCACATATATCTAGTAATTTTACAAGGAGTATCCAAGCGCAATTTCTTTCCTCAAACCAAGTATTTCATGAGACTAAATTTAACACAATCCTACCCTGCACAGAAAGCATCATGAAATGAGGAGTGCTAACATTCTCAAACAAATCAGATGACATTATAGAAGATGAATCCTTTTGTTACTTGTGAGAAGAACATGCTCTTGGTGCAATTGATTTCACACATAAAAGGCAATGGTTTGAAAGACGAACACTGCTATTTTTGGCCAGTTAGTAGAAACCGATTTCTAACACTGATAGCAGCTCGAACAATTAATTACAAGCTAAAGATCAAGCATGTCAAATCCTTGTGAAATCCCTAGACATGAATCAAAATGACTCCTGCGTGCCTCAGAAGAGTTCAGAGGAACTATTCCCTCTTTTTCTTGGCTCATTTTACAGTGTCTCTGAGCTGCAAAGATTATGAGCATGAATATTTTATGAAATAATATAAAGGTAAACAGAGCCAGGAGATTTACCTTCTCCTGAGTTTATGTACAACACACTTACTGCTTGTAAATAACTGTTAAGTTAGGTATTTGTATGTATTACAGTTAGGTGAGTAGTGGGGAAAGATACTCACAAACAAGACTCTAACATATATTGCAAGGTAAATTGCAATTATATACATCCATGTCTGTAATCTTCATTTTCCACAACCATGCTAAGCATTTAACAAAGGTGTCTTATGAATTTGTGTAGCAGCAGTATTGGTAGACAAACGTATTAAGGATAGAAAAATCAGAAATATGCCATACCCGAGTTCAGGCTGAAACAAGTCAGGGTAAAAGCTGAAACAGGTTTTGCTGTGAGCCAATAGCCACAAAGACATAACCCAGACATGACTGTCCCAAAGAAGGATGGTCATATTAAATGTACAGTCTTCACTCTTCCAAGAGGCTGCATCTGACCATCTGCTGCAGAATTTGCATGAGAAAGCCATGGAAATTGTTTGGTGGAATGGATTCATTTTGCCAAAATATTAACTGTAATAGGTTGGCACAGTAATGACTTGAAGTTTTCCACAATACCAGAAAGTACCGATTTTCTAGAAAAACAAAGTGGATTCTGATGTACCATTAGGGCTTCCTGGAAAGAGACTGTGTAAACACCACTAGGCCATTTTAAATTGGCCATCTCCAGGTGTCTTAAGACTGGAGGGAAGGCTTAAAATGTGTTTGGAACGGATTAAATACAGAAATCAATGCAGTGAAAGAGATATTAGAAGAGCTTTTTAAGTGGACAAACTATGACAGTATTTACTTACTTTCTTCCCTCCCTACCCCCTGGAG
>NW_009661060.1:0-2284 GCF_000708025.1 Charadrius vociferus | reverse complement strand
AAAATTTTATACTGTGACATAGTCTTAACCAAATGGAAGATGTTACAAAGGTGACCAGAGGATGTTAATGTTATCACTTGGAATGCCTGAGTAGTAATGAACAGCCCAAAGCCAGCTGTATCTCCCTGGTAAACAGTGAGCTTCAAATGCAATAAACATTACTGTACTTATTGAAAATTAACTTGCTAAAGAAGCATGCATTGTTGCAGAGGTAATTGCTTTTAAAGAATATAGTCTTCCTGCATCTAGCTTTGCAACAAGGAATAAAATTAATTACTGGAGGCAATATTAAACCATAAAAAATACGGTAAGATATAAATCATCATTGAATGCATATGATCTTTTATTTTACAAGGTGCTTCATAAATTTGAGCATAATTTAGGCACTATGTTAAGCCTGGAAAAGAAAAGACAAAGTCTGTATACAGGAGCTGGATGTCTTCAAATCTGAGAGGTTTCTTATTCTGGTAGACTTCAGTGGACATATGGGGAATTGGGCCTCCTGTCTTCTGTGTGTGCTGAACAGATAGAGAACAGACTGTGCTGATAGTAGTGATATCTGCTTCATAATCTCACATACGAGCTGTGACCAGTCAATCACCAGCACCACGTTCCAACAACTAACCAAGAAAAAAGTGGATTGGGAAGGGCCATATTAGCTGCATTATTGTCACCTACTCAAGTGACTTTTAAATCATTGCTGTGATTCCAGCTGACTGCTACACATATCACTTAATTTACTCAAAACTTATCACAACAGTTATATAACAGCTGCAGTTTGGCAATACAGCAGTAAGTAAAGAAAACTATAAAGCAGGGAAAATTATAAGGAACTATGTCCTCAAAATAGTTCCACGTTTTTTCTAAAGATGTAACTGTCTTTCATGACACCAGTAATGAGAAAAACGGCAAGTTTCATGGCATTATTTATGCAATTTTTTGACTTTTATCTAGGGGACAACAGAACTGAGTTGATGTCAATGATGAAGCCATGCAATTTCAGCTGAAAAAGCAGTAAAACACTTTGCAGGAATGAAGTCTTCCTTGGCTGGTCTCTATTACCAGCAAGCTGACTTACAGGAAGCTTTGAAATACAGGCTAATCAGATTAACCAAGAGGAAAGATTAGTCATGAAATGCTAACGCTGACAAATTGCAGATATGTGCTGATGAAAGCCACACACACTTGCTCTTTGCTGATCTTCTTGCTCAATATGGTACATGACAATGAAGATCAAGAACAGAGACAAAAACACACAAGTCACAGATTGTGGAATTATAAAAAGGTATTGTACCTTTCAGCATCTCCTCTTTGTCAACACATCCATCTCCTGAGGTGTGTGAGATCTTGAGATATCTATTTTCACCTTAGGTAAGCTGCCAAGTGTATGCGAAATGAACAGTCCAGTCATGTCTGTCTGGATGGCAAGGCACACTGTTTAGAAGGCATCTCTTTTTTTAAAAAATGCAACCAAACAATGAAGTGTAGGAACTCCATCGAGTGATTGCCCCATCTATTTTTTCAGGTTTTCTACTGGTTGTATGAGAGAACTAAATCTGCTCAATGGATTACATAGGTGTTCTGCATACTGATGGAAGTGAACTTGTAGCAAATACCTAGAAAGATCTCCTTTTAATTGGTAGGTTGCATTGCTTGTGATATAGGCAAAGCAAGAGCTCTGTTGCATATGTCTTTCAGCAAACCGTGACTGGAGGCTATGTCCATACCAGTAGGTAACATGACCAGTTGCTGCCCCTATGGGTAAGTGACATGACTTAGCTTGCATCCCTGTAGCTCTTTTCCCTCCGAAAATAGGGTTGTCTTATATATACTGCCTATCAAGACCCTGAATACATCCCTAGGGCTTAGCTGCCTGTGCTCAAGGTCAGTGCTGGTATGCAGCTGTACAACCTTAGTTCAGAGTCTTGTGAGAAAGAGCTGTGTCCCCAGTTCCCTTAGGGGTGCACTGAAGTTCAGGCCCTCGACCTGCCTGAGCTACACTGCAACCCTGCCTGGCCATGCACCCAGCAGACCTGGCCCTGATTTGTGTCCCTGCCCTGACCTCTGTCCCTGCCCTTCTGGCTCAACTTCCTATCTGGACCTGGGACCTTCCTCATCACTGTAGCCTTGCCTGACAAGCACTGAGATGTTGGCTGACTCTGGGTACTGGGACTTGACGTGCTCTGCTCCTCTTGCTTGGTTGTTAGTGGGTTGTACCCTTGCTTGTCAGATCCGTGTCCTGTACTTGCCTTGCTGTCACAGAACCATAGAATCATAGAATTGT
>NW_009661059.1:0-2293 GCF_000708025.1 Charadrius vociferus | reverse complement strand
TTTTTTACTCTGGTATAGCAAAAAGGAGGCAAGGAACAATAGTTTGAGTTGTTCCTCTGAGTAGATGCTTATAATTGGTTATTGCATTCTAATGAACGTGATCCTTGTTTTAGCAAATGAGACCTATATTTGAAACACTGAGGCGCGGTGTGCAATTTTAGAGTGTACTCGTATACAAACTACTGCTTAGGATAGATTCACAGCAAGAATTGTTCCCATGTATGTGTGTGTAACTGATCATCAAACACAGATGAAATGCACCAACGCTCACACAAAATGCTCTAGGAATTCATCTATCCTCTTTTAAATAGTGTTACCCTTTAACTAGTTTTCTAAACTAGTCTCGGGAAGAAACATGGTCTGTACGAAACCTGCAAGGCTTAAAAGAATTGTAGATAATGTAGAACAACAGCTAAACAAATCTGGTTCACACCGGACGTAACCTGACGGCATGGATTTTTCGGCATTCTTAAGGAGGCAGTCAGGAGAGGAATGGTACCCAGAATACAGTTTTCCAATATGACTTTATTTTTAGTCAAGGAAGAGACAGAGGAAATACCTGCAAATCTTACATTTCAGCTACTACTTCAACTTTTCTTTTAATATTTGACATATTTCTCAATTATGAAATCACATTGGAACTCACTAAAATATTCTTTATTGTACTTCTGAAGCTCTTAAGTAAAATCCTTTGTCAATAGCAGAAACTATTCTATATAACGGTTTGGAGAGATTGATGTTTTGGAGAAATTCACACTAGATAATCAATTAAAATTGGTGTCGCTACATGGATTTGTGCTATCAGCAAACCTGAGCTGCTGCTTCTCTTTGAAACAAAGGTGGTTGAAGAGTGTGTCTGTGGCAACCTAACACCTAGCAGTGTGTCATCTCACCTGATCACACCTTGTTCAGGGAACCGGCTGCTGTCACCTGGGACCTTTGTTCCCTGGAAGCAGCTTGATGATGTGTTCGACTGAGTGCACCTAACAAGATGAAATCCTCCCAGAACATCTTAACGTTCCCTGCAAGTATTTCAAATCAGATCTTCGCTTCAATTAAACAGACAACTCCCATTAATTACACCGTAAGTCGTTTGCTGCTCAGGTTGGCAACAGTTGACAGTCGGCACTGTGTAATTGGGAAGAATAGAGTTGGTTGAACAATGAAAAATGGGAGACACTGAGACAACCAGCTCTTCAAAATGTGTACGTTGTTTGGCACACCTATTTCTTCTAATTGTGATCCACTCCTGGCTCCCTGTTCGTTGTTGAGCAGTAACATATTTACTGGATAGTCACTAAAATTACTTGTGGATATATAGTAGACAGACCTGATTTGGTAGAATGACTGTTCATGAAGTTATACAAAAACAATTAATGCTCTAAAATACCAGCTGCAGTCAAAAACTAAACTGGTAAATATCACAGTAATTTACAACTATCTATAGTTGAATATGTGTGCAAACACACACAGCCCTGTACATCCGTATTGGCAGAAATCAAGGATTGCTTATGAAAAATAACCATTTATTGGCTAAAATACTTAATAAACATTCTGTTGTCAGGCTGAAAAACATGACTTGGCAAACCTACTGTTACTGAACTTTCTCTTCCATTCTATTTCTACAACTATGTCCTGTTCTTGAACTGTTAAGATCCTCTTTGGCCACGTGTATGACATTGGGCTGGTTTTTATTCACTTCATTTATGTTAGTGTCTGCGTATAAAGGAATTAAGAGGGACTAAGAATTCCATTATTTGTGTCTCCTCACAATTACAGCTGAGTAATGTGCACAACATTCAGTCAAATGTATTTGTGACAATCGCTTAGGCTTTGTCTTTTCAGTAATGCGTAAGTGATGTAGAACTGGCCAGACTCAAACCGTGTCTTGGTTTAGCCCAATGAGTTTATTGTATACTTTATAAAGTTCCTTCAGTGTCTTTTACTTTTTGTTTCCCAATGCTTAGTCCTAAACAATCTCCTCCCATGAGACAAAACCGTTGACATTTCTTTAAGCAATTGCAGGCTTTCCAAAACTGTTTCTTGATACTCTCAGGGTAATCAGATTTATATAAATTATACGAACCTTTCAAAGAGCTCTGGAACTTGAGCTCTTTGATGAAGCTGTGTGACACTTGGGGCAGGGAGGGAAATTTATGGGGTATCAGACATTGCACAATATTTAAATTTTCTTAGTTGTATATTCAGTGATTGCAAGCATATGGCATACCCTGCAATATTTTATTAACTCTCTAGAAACAAGACAAAGTGTTTTTAAAAAAGAAAAAAAAAA
>NW_009661058.1:0-2281 GCF_000708025.1 Charadrius vociferus | reverse complement strand
AAGAAGGAAAGAAGGAAAGAAGGAAAGTAGGAAAGTAGGAAAGAAGGAAACAAAGAAGAATATTCAGGAATAATTCTGTCCGTATGAGCATAGCAGACAGGAAGACGCTTTAGTGTAGTTAGACATTTTAATCAAAGAGAAATTGCCACTATATTATATTAGCAAAAACAATACTGTTTTGTTACGTTTATAATCTTCATGATGCTCTCTAAATGGCTTATTGACACTACAGAATAATTCTTGCCTTGGATAAACACCCAAAAGGTCACACATAATATGAACATCTTATGCTTAATTAAAATATCCAAAGCCCAAGAAAATTGTGTTGACACAGATCAAATACATCTTGTAACATGTCAACAAGGTCTACCAGTTAATTTATTCCAAAAATATCTTTCTGCCAGTGCATCTAATGATCATTTCTCTCTTCCAAGTTCACAGAGGAAAATAGTTTAAAAGTAAGAATGGATATTATTCCATTTCTACAAGTAATATTTCTCAATCAGCATTTTTGGTTAATAACATCATTATGGAAAAATTGTTGTTATATACTTAACTTTGAAACAGGAATATCTTTCAGGAATATCACAACAAATTATTATTCACAATGTGATCTTTTTAAAATACTTGCTTCCACACTTCAGCTTGATTGTTTTAAAGAAACATAAGGTAAAATGTTAGGAAAAATACCACAAAATGTAGTTCAGCATTCCATTTCTATGTAGAATATACCATTCTGTGTAAATAATATATAGAAGACATTTCCTGAGATATATTCTGATAATGAACATGCAGAATTCAACAAAGGTACATGTAAAGTGCCTTCATCTGGGATGGACTAACCCTTTGAAACAGTATAAGCCTGGACATGAATAACTGGAAAGCAGCATTGTGGAAAAAGGTCTGGAGATTGTTGTGAACTTGTTGAATATGAATCAGCAGGATGTCCTAGCAGCCAATCACATAATGGTTTAGTTTAGAAAAAGTGTATTCATCTCTGTTCATCACTTGTGCTGAGTGCTGTGTTCACTTTTGTCCTCACCAATACAGGAAAGACACTAACAAACCGGAGCAAGTTCAGGGATGGACCACGAAGGTGGTCAGAGGACTGGAGCACAGGAGGAACAAACCTAGAAACAAGGCTTGGAATATGAGAAAATCTGGGTCAGAAAACAAAAAAAGATCTACTGTGATAGTGGTCACACATGGGAACAGGTTTCCTGAAGTGGTTGTGAATCTCCACCCTGGGATATTTTCAGAACTCGACTGGACATTGCTTTGAGCAATGTATTCTAACTGGATGCGCTTTGTGCTAGAGGTAAAACTAGATAACTGCTGTCTTTCCTTTTTAAACTACACAATTCTATGATTCAATATGGTAGGAATTAAACCTGGAAGGTCAGATTTATCCCTGGTATCACTGCATTTAAAAAAATCCTTGAAATTAATTTGAAAAGAGGTATTTAGGTCCGTTGCAAGCTTACAATAATTAAAAGCGCTAGCTAGATGCACACTCCAAATGTGCTCTATCAGGTAAGGCCTCCCCATGGGGACTTTAACTTCGGCTGTAATATGGTTTATTGGTTCTGTTGCTTTCTTTAGAAGAGACATGAGGGAAACATGTTTCATATGTACGACTTTTATTAGTTTGCCTCCCTTTAAAGAAACCCTGTAGAAACTGGAAGAGTTTAACGATTAATTTGCACAATTTGGGGTAGGTGAAATGGATGAGAAAATCCTTATATTAAATGAACTAGTTTTCAGTATGCTGCAGATAACTTCCAAAAAAATTGCCCAGCAGAATGATGTTTTCTTAGACCTAAAAGGAATAACATTCAAAGTTTCTATTGACCTTAGGCACGGCAGAACTTAATCAGCAGTAAGATTTAAAATCCATTTTCCTTACTGCTCCATGCAGTGATTAATGCAACTTTTTTTTCCCCATCTTTTCACAAATATCTGCCTTGCTGCAGGTTAGATCTTGCAATAGTCCTATCAGAGGAGTGAAGAAATATTTTAAGTTCGGTCAGTGAGGTTATGCTGCGGACCAGTGCTCAGCTGCAACAAGCTTGATTAAATAATTCACACAAGCCCCAAAACTTTAGGTGCTATTCTCCAGCAACCAAAATGCATCTTACTCTAAGGCTTGTTCTTGGGCTTTCCCAGTTGCCATCAACCTGTATCCCCAGCACTGGCATTTGTAATATTTCAGAGAAAGTAATTTACCTTGCAAAATAATGCATTTGTAATCTCCCTAGAATTATATAAAGAAAAAAAAAAA
>NW_009661057.1:0-2283 GCF_000708025.1 Charadrius vociferus | reverse complement strand
TTTTTTTTTTCCTCCCTGTTCTACTTCCTCCCATAATTTGCCTCAACCTATCACGGTTTTCTACATTCGCAGGAACTGTGTGATCCCCTATAGCAAAATAAAAGAGACTGCACTATCAAGAAAGCTTGTTCTAAAGGAAATTTGTGGAGATAGAATGTGAAGATAGAACTGTTGTATACTTCTACCAGACTAATTAGGTACATCCAAATCACAGCTGCACGGCAGTGTAAAAAAAGCTTCCCGAATTAGAGCATCACTCAGTACTCAAATACAGTTCAAGTACTTTGTCACAGGTAGAATCAGGTGCACAAGGAAGCATCCACCTGTACACCTGTAGAGGAAGGCTTTCCAGTGCTAGCTGAGAATATTAAATATAACTCCCGCAATTTAAACATGTGCTTTAAGTTAGAAGAGGGATTTTTACTCTTTACAGCTCTAAGACTTACACTAGGATACAGAGAAGAACATTAAGAATACTTCCACTAGGATATCTAGTGTCTTGAGTCAAAGGAGCACAGATTGCCATATAAACTTATTTGATATTTAGAGGTCAAGGAAAGAACCCCAGGTTCTTCACAAACTCTTTGCTGAATCGATTAGAAAAAAGAAGGACAGAAAAACCAAATGATTCTCATCAGGGCATCTGTGAAACTCACATCATCCCTGGTACAGGTACAGCCCCTAAAGTAAAGAATGTTATTCCCATGGTTAAAGATTTATTAACAGAAACACTATTCCTGCTTCTTGTAACTACAGCTGTTTTCAACCTCTTTTTCTACCTATTTGAAGAAAGACCACTAACATCTTCAAACCTAGCAGAATTTGAAAATAATGGCTCTGGGAAGATGATCAACAGTATCAACCTGCATAGACGTCAGTGTAAGTATCTCTTCCTGTCAGAGACAACTGCTTGATGTGGATACTACTTAATCGTAACTCATAAAAGACACCGCCTTCATAGGCTTCATCGGTGACTGACTGGAATCCTTCAGTGAAACGAATCATCTTGCGATGCTGTGTGCTGCCAAACATAGGAACCAGCAGCAGGAAATATCATGGGCAGCATTATGCTGCAATGTTAAAGAAAAATATTGCAAACGCCTACATACAAAAAAGAGAAGCTCCAAAACCAACCACCAATGAAGATTAGATCAAGAATAAATTCTAAACAATCCACAGAGCAAAACAAAACAAAACCTCTGATAGGAGGGACACATGAATTAAACATAATCCATACAGAGTAATTGCAACCAGCATTTAGTATCTTTTGTCTTAAGGAAGGTTATTGTGTGTTGAGGAGAAAGCCGTCAAACTTCTGACGTGTAGGTAAGAGAAGCAGAACTCCTTTTAAAATTTACATTCAGGAAAAACATACATGACTGAAAAGAACACTGAATACCTCGGTACAACTATCTTACGCACTTACGCAGATTTACACTGAGATTTCCAGTGGTAGCTAATGACATTAAAATATTTAAGAACTCTAATCCTGTGAGATTTGAAGCGATAGCTAAAATGCATTCATTAAACAAATCACTGATGGTGGATAGACACCCTGGGGAAAAATAAACCCGATACAAATGAACTTGCTCCCCAGATTAAATATGTGTACACCTACAAGATTCTCCCTCTGCCCAACGCTACTTTCAAAATGTGAATTATAGCCTAGAAAAGGTTTATGTGGAACAAACACCATAAGCACACATACTTTAAAAGACTTCATTCACAAAATGAATGAGGACGGTTACATACTTAGATCTTTGGTAATATTGTACTGCTTTTTTTGAAAACTATGTCATGCCATAGATGGAAGTGATCACAGATAAGATGCTTATGTGCTCAAGTTGCCGTTCATAGCTATACCAATCTAAATATTCTATACGCCAAAGAGAACCAACCCCTTATCCACATATCTCTGTAGATACCATCTGGTTTAGCATACCAAGAACAAATCTGTCCTTCATCTTGTGTTGACATTTCACTGAATAGACTTTTATGGTAAAATGCAGAAAACCTGGAATACACCATATTACAGACAAACCGTGTAAAATTGGGAATTGCCCTGCCAGAAGAATAAGTAAACTTCCATTCTGTAGGCAATCACAACATTTTCTAAGGCCACAAATTAGCTAGAGGGGGTCCAAATTATATGTCTGCCAGGACTGGCAAAAAGACAAAGAAAGTGATAGCGCAGGAGCAATGCATGCTACATAGCCTACTTAGTGCATTGGAATCACAGAATCACATAGAATCACGGAATTTTCAGAGTTGCAAGGGACCTCT
>NW_009661056.1:0-2273 GCF_000708025.1 Charadrius vociferus | reverse complement strand
AGTCTGGGAAAACGGATGATCAGGAGAAGCTGCTTTGATACTGATCTGTTCTGGCAACAGCGAGGCAGACGCAGGCTCCATTCTGCAGGAGGCGAAAAGCTGCAGGGGCCCAAAAAGGAAACCAAAAGAGGAGTCAGATGACCTTCTTGCGAAATCCTTCCTGTTCCTTGGTCAAAAGTGGAAAGAACATGGGAAATACTGGTGTTAGCCAAGTAGAGTATTTGAGTTTTGTGGAACACGGGGATGAAGTCTGAATAAAATTGGGTGTCTGTAGGCTTCATCTTATTAATATGGGTGCCAATTTCCTGGATGATACAAGAGCAAGGGCGGCTGAGAGAACAAAATATATATCCTCTTTCCACATTCTATAAAAAGACAACCCTAAAGCATTATGAAGTAAATCCAAATGTTGCATTGTTTGTGAGGGGTACATCTTTCAGTTTACTGCATATTAATGTTGTGAAACTCAAATATGGAAGAGAATTTGGAGCTTGAAAAAGATTATATTGTTAGTATAACAAAGTTAGTGGGTACTCTTGTATGATGTTGAAATTGATGAAATTGACCTTGTTCTTCAGGATGGAAACGGTAAAAAGGCTGGTGTATTATGCCAGAGTGGCCATTAGCTGCTTCAAAGTGAGAGAAGTTTCCGAAGAATAAGAATTATATATAAATTAAAGTTCTAATTTGTTAAACAAAATATGGTTTGTCATGCCACAGACCACCTGGTCTTACTAGAGAATATGTTGAAATTCGTAATGGTCTGTTCCTAATGTGTGGGAAGAATAAAGTTTTTATTGTTACTTCAAACTGAAGGAAGTATGGTGGAGGAATTATATGTCCAGTGATAACTCTTTGGTAACATTTAAAAAATACAGCACAGTGTGCTTCACCCCAGTTATGATGGACACGGAAATGCTGCTCATTGACTGGAAGATCACGGGTGTCAAGATACATCTAAGTCAGTCATGGTTAGTGGTATGAACATAGCCAGCTTCTAGCCAAAGGATCTTGTTATGCTATAGAGCTCATCCACATCTGTCTGGCTTGCATGAGTATTTGTACACAATGATTAATGCTGTCACATGCAGTATGGCAAAATATAGCCAATATCTGTAGAATTTTTCAAGGCTATCAGTCTAGATGTCCTAACAGGACTGTTGCATAGAAATGAAGGAAAGTGATATCGGACAAGAAGTCATTATAGTCAAATGGGTATGTGGAAGTTACAATGGCACCGAAAATCAACATAGGAGCAAAGGATGAAAATGAAAAATAGTCAAAATAATGAATGTACAAGTTGGTCAATGTGACCAATTCAGGAAGGTTGAGGAGAGATTTAAAATACCTGTAGCCATGGAGGATAAAGATAATGGACAGTAGTTTATTCATGTCAGAAACAAAATAATAGACAACCAAACCCAGTGTTTGATAAGGCCATTGCTAGATGCAGAGTGGTGAAGTGTGGAGCAGAAAAGGTACATCTAAAGGATGTTTGGGTTTGAAACATCTCACATACTTTATTTGGACTTAATAATAAAAGGTAATGGTCTGTAGCATGGGAAAGCATTGTGCAACATTCAGTTTCACACGACAGGACTTTATAATTTCCACCCAGGAGTCTTAAGAGTAACTAGCTGAGGAGGTCTGTGAAATGCTCCTGTTAATTTTTAACACACCTTGGGATTTGCCAGCTAGGGGATGTTGGCAAGAATGTTGCTTTATTTAATATGTATTAAGAGGATGGTTCAAAAAGGTAGATCTTGTCAGATAAACATGAATAATTTTCTCAGAAGTTAATATATCTATCTGTTGGATGTACCATGTTTACACCATTTTTTTTTCGTGAAGTTTGCTGAAATTAGCATGATAAAGTGAATGAGTCAGAGGAGGACTGTGTAGTCATTGTAGATACTAATGGGAGCCTTCTGCATAGTCCCCTGGCAGGTGCTTTACTGTGACCTTAGGACTTAATGGGAAATGAACAATCATGCAGAAATAAGTACCGTTCTTGCCTTGTGAGTCAGTGTTTTGGAGTGCTTATGTGTCTTTTCAGGAAGAATATGGAAATTTGAGGAGGAATTTAGGAGGACTGAAAATAATCCTGAAGATGCAGAGCAAATTTGAGGATGTGAGGCTTAAGGATGTCAAGATTAAGAAGTGACTTAGGAAATGGCAGTGATACCTGAGTTAGTTTGGAATTGGAATTTATATGCTTATCTGGAGTCATACATCTTTACTTGCTGTTTTAAATTGAATACAGCCAATTTCCA
>NW_009661055.1:0-2273 GCF_000708025.1 Charadrius vociferus | reverse complement strand
ATGTTTTCTTCAGTCACCTCACAGTAAAACTTATTAAACTCTGTAGAGCAATATGCTTAATGGATAAAAACTAGTATAGCTTTATACACTTGGTGAAGCTACTCAAATTTACTTCCTTGAAGGTTCTTTCCTTTTAATCTGGGTCTTGGGATCACCTGCTCTACTTGAAGTCTTTTGGTAGGTTACACATTCCTAAGTGACAATGAAGGTGGGCCTGAGCCTTAGGATAAAAACTAACTGTGGGTGAACTTAAGGGGAGGCTTATAGAAGAAGAAAAATCAGGTGGTTCTTTGTTTTCCAGGTAGGGTTATAGACCAAAAAAAAGAAGTGGTCCAGAACGGCATGTTTCCAAGAGAAGTGCCAGGAGGAGCTTTGTGTTTCACAGTATTTTGTTCACTGTGCTGGGGGTGGGAGGAAGGTGGTTCGAGTGGAATATCGGAAAGAAGAGAATGAAGGGAAACAGCCACCAACAGAGAGTATTAGCACTAGTGATATTCACAAAGGGCCCAGCAATTGTAAAATGGTAAATAACAGCAGAAACTGCTCATCAGAGTGCTATTTTTTCTCTTGAAAAGCTGAGTATGAGAAAGTGATGTGTTTTTAATATGCTTAAATGAGAAGCAGTTCTTTGGGAAAGATTCAAACAAGGAGTTGAAGGATTTGTATGAATATTAGTCCCATCAGCCCCTCCCTGGAAGCATAAGAAAAGATTTGTGTCTCAACCAGAAAAAACAGTACTAGTATTAAAGACTACTTGATAAGGATGCAGTGGTTATTAGAAGATACACAAGTGAGGAGTGATATTGAGGTGTTGGAGGAAGTCCACAGAATAACCTTAAATACATACCACAGTGAGATTCAAGGAGTACAGTCCATTGTGTTTAATAAAGACAGAACTGGAGCAGAATTTAATCAGTGTGTACTTAAGCGCTGAGGAAACAAAAGTTTCTTTATCTTACTACATAGATGTATAATGAGATACACACTCAGACTTAGAAATAAGGTCCGTTGCTTTAATAGTACAGGTAATTAACCTCCTGAATAACTCACCATTGCTGTCGCGTTCTCTGGCATCTTAATTCAAGTTTGGAAGTGATGTTCAAGGGATGCTTGGTTAGAAAAGTACTAGGGCCTTTCCCAAGCAGGATGCCAGACAAGGTAGTCAGACTGTGTTTGTCTTTATAATCTGTATCTACACAATTCAAGTATGTCATATATTTGTGAGATCCATTGTGGTTGGTGAGATAATGGAAAAAACTCAGTTTGAGAAGTTGGAGCTAAACATGCCGATCTTGTTCAAGCTCTGGAGCACGCTCGGCCCTTCTCCACAACACATGCATAGTAAGAGGTGTGTAAATGCCTTTCTTTTTCCTTTCCTAGTATTTGGAATCTCATCCCTGCTACATGGTAAAGAATTCCTAGGACTTTTGCTGAACACAAGCTCCCGTAGCATGACCAAATGGACTAAAATCCTTGGTGTCTCAGGAAAATCACTAGTAAACATTAAGATGTTCCGTATTTGGTTTTAATTGCATGCTAAGATGTGATGAACATATGAGGTACACGTCAATCCTTTATTGTATGCCAAATGATATTACTTTTCACCTTGGCTTATCCTTGTCAATTAGTTGCTTGATATTTTAATCTTAAGCATAAAATACTCACCTCTCTTTTCAATCTGTCCTTGAAAATAATTTCTAGAATTGTTTGGACTTTGACTCAGAACTAAGTTTGTCTTTATGAAGTGTTGTCTGATGCATCAGCTGCCTGAAAAAGCAGAAAAATACACATACTGGAGTCAATGGAAAACATACACGGGAGAAGGGGTTTTGTGAGCATTGTGAATGGCCAGGCATGTTATCCTACTGCATATTAGTACCATACCTGGTACTAATGGTATGAGTGAAGTATCATTTCATGAATCTGAGTTCATTGTTGTGAAGGAGATTCTTTTGGTGACTTTTGTGTCACATGTTTTGAGTAGACACACGAAAATAAATTCATGGCTAACAAGGCTTCATATTACCTCCTATCTTCTAGGGGGGTTGAGTGTATTAAAAGAATGTCAACTTTTATAGTACAAAATCTTTATCTCTCTCTTACAAATTCCTGCCTGTAAAAAGGAGTCTGAGAGGTCAGATTGTTCCATATCGTTAACTGCAAGTTACTTTTCCAGAAACGTGAAAGCAGAAGGCGCTTAAGACTAGTATGGTGTAGAAGATGATATGGTGGTTCATAAGGGAAAAGTGGCTGCCACATATAACTTTCCAGCA
>NW_009661054.1:0-2268 GCF_000708025.1 Charadrius vociferus | reverse complement strand
AAAAAAAAAAAAGCTGAAACATTTCCAGCAGTAAATGGAGATTGGAAAGCCTCACCTTGAATTTCAAGAGCACCAGAAACATACATAAATTCTAGATTGAGCTGCAAACCAGAAAAAAAACCCAGACCTGTAAATCAGACATTTAAGCTAGTTCTACTCCTAGGCAGGTCTCTATATTTGCTGAAATTTTCTTCATTAAGCATGGAGGAAGGAGACTTTTTGAGCATTTACTGGATAAAATACTAAAATCCTGGATAAGACACAGTTTTAACTCAAAGCTGTAGATACACCTTGCCTGTGCCAGGGCTTCAACTATTTTAAGTGTTTACAGAACCGTTAAAAGATAGTGCCTGCACATCACTTAACTTTCCCAGTGAAAATAATTCGGGAATTTCTTCACACACCTTCAGTATCCCAGAAGCAATACTGCTTTTTTCTGGTATGTAAGAGTGCAAGATGTCAACACTCATCTGCTGGGTTTTTTCTTCTGCTGAAGGACTCTCAGCTTCTATAGTTTGTACAAAGGCCTTCAAGGTTCCAACATATCAGAGTGCAAACTGCAAATATGTTTCTTCTCATCTCCAATGGAGAAAGGTCACTCGTACTGGACGAAACTCCCACAAATAACTCCACACTTTAAAAAATGGACACAGTTTACATGAAGACCCTCAGCCACCTAACAGAAATTACTTCACTTGCAGGATACCCAGGATTTACTGAGCATCAAGTAGCAGACAGATAGGGGTGAACAGACAGGAGACAAGACATTAGAGAAAGACATCAGTAGGTGAAAGGGTAAGGGCAGCTTTCCAGTTTACTACTCTGTCTTTTTCAGAGGAAATGATAAAGGATGAATCAGCATCACAAGCAAACACCGAGAAGTGACTGTGAGAGTTAAAGGATCATATCTTGTACTTGTTAGATCTTTCCCCTCTTTTCTGTTCTTAAAGATCTGGTAATTATTTTCTGTTTTCCCTCAATAAAATGCCTTATGATATTCCTAGAGGGGGGTTAATAGCAACCCCTCTAAACAAAACAAAAAAATTATATAGTGACCTAACATGTCCAAGAACTGATGTTCCAGGCTAGTGCAGTGGGGTTCCCTGTAAGACCAGAAATCACTGTTTCTGCAGAGACAGTGATACCATCAAACCTTGATTAGCCTTTTGAAGAAAGGCACTTCAGCAGTTTGGTGGGGTTTATTTTTGTCTCCTTGCTTAGCTTTTGGGAGGGGAGAGAGCAGGAATAATGTAAAAGTACAGTTAAGTTTTAAAAAGTGATTAGACTTTAAGCAGCATCTTGGGACTAGATCTGACTTGTTTTTCTTTACTGCTATTTAAAAATGATACAATAAGAGAAAGTTAAAAGTCTATTTTTATGGGTAAATGATAGCACATAACATCTATACAGCCTTACCATAAGGCTGTGACCGTTTCACCCAGTCTGTGAAACTGTTTTCGTGGTTTTGTAAAAAGCAGACAAGCATATCCTAGCAGAATACTTCCTCCCTCAACCAAGGCAGGCACAACCCAAAAGAATAATTCCCATTTCAGTTTGTCCCTCTGATAGTTCAACTATGGTTCTTCTGCTACTCTAGACTGCTTGAGTTGATGCCTACAATATTTAGCAAGCCCATGGCACCTTCCCAATGACTGGAGCACTGGATTTCCACGTGGCCAGATCCAGACCACAAGATGTAGAAGTGTAGTCCTGATAAACATAGTCTATCTCAAATAACAAAAAAGGCATCTGATTATTTTGGATGCAGATGATACAGATAAAAGAACCCATATTTCTTAAGTCTATATGCCTCAGTTCAAGGATCCAAAGGCAACATTCCAGTAGGATTTGTGACATCCTTTGCAGATAATGGAAGCATGTCCTGACCACTGATACCAGGTTGGTGATCTGTGAGCTAGAATGGCCACTTTTCCACCTCACCACTGTGTCCAGGGAAGTATATATTCCTTCTTATACTGTCAACAAGGACAAAGTACAACATTCTTTCCAAGGTATAAGATAGTGGGAAGCAAGTGTATTTTGTCTCTTGCAAAAAAATAAAAACCTACTGCCTGCAGGTTAACAGATATGGTGAGTCACCTGCATTGAACCATTCCAGCAGCTCAGAGTCAATGACAGTGGGGAAACAAGCAGCTTTCATACTATGGAGAAACATTAATGGACCAAAAAAAGGGGCAGCTGAACTGTTCTTCAGAGAAAGGCAAGAGTCAACTCACAAAAACGCTTTGAGTATACAACAATCAAAAA
>NW_009661053.1:0-2267 GCF_000708025.1 Charadrius vociferus | reverse complement strand
TCAAGATTTGAGGCTAACAGGTGCTACAGAGACTGAAAGCATCTCAATTGATATTTTATGGGTTTATGTCTGAATTTCTCCGAGGTCTTTCAGTTCCATCTGTCTCTCCCTACTTCCATGCCTCTAGTGAGTTCATGATATTATTCTCTTTGATATTATATCAATCTCAAGAATAACTGTTTCCTTCTTTATTTCAGTCTGAAGAGACAAGTGGCTGCTATTAACAGACTAGCTGATAAGGGCATGTTTTTTTGGGATTATGGCAATGCTTTTCTCTTGGAAGCTCAAAGGGCTGGTGAGTAGATCCTAGAGTTGTTAGGTGGAAACAAGGACAATCCTGCATGCATCTTCTCAGCTGTATATTTTGGTAGGACAGGGTTGGCCACTGTGTTATGCTAACTCTTTAGTCTCTCTCTTGTTCTCCAAGACCCCTGACCTCCTCTGTGGCTCAGGTAGAGCCTTCATGGGAACCCACATGCAGTCTGTTTTTGCATTTCATAGTTTTTCTTCATCAAGTCACTGACTATTAAAATTCTTTTATAGGTGCTGATGTCGAGAAAAGAGGAGGCAATAAAACAGAATTTCGATATCCTTCCTACGTTCAGCACATCATGGGGTATGTTGGGGAGAGTCTGCAATAAAGCACTCAGGTGCCCTGTGACTCCCTCTGTTTAGGGGGAGAGTACTACAGAGATTCCACTTAGTGCAAATTTCAAAATGATGAAAAGGAGTCAACAGTAGCAGTAGGAAAATTGATCTCACAGGTGTTATGCCACAGTTAGTCTTATTTTTCTCCACTCTGGAGTAACACCCAGTGTGGTTTAGGAAGATATATTGTTGGCTGTAATCATCATGCTCATGTCTTCTGTTGGCTTCCTTAGAGTTACTCCTTGCATTTTCCTGCGTACAGGGGAAAAGAAAACCCAGACCTGGAGGGATGTGTTGTATGTGATTAACATAAGTAAACTCTAACAGCAGAAGTTGTGCTAATATTTTTGTTCTGAAAGGCACAGCATGTCTTGATAATTTGATGTAAAGGTTTATCCTTTTTAGAATTAAAAGGTCTTATGAAAGCAGATACCAGATGTGTAAACAGTAAGCTAAAATATTGCCAAATCAAAACTCTTCACTCCTTTATATTAATAGCTGCATTTTCTCTTTTGTTGCATCACTTAAGCAGGTCTGCTCAAAAGAATAGCCAAGTCACAGCCTCAAATTGTAAATATATGCAACTTCATTTCTAGGTGCTAAAAATTAAGAGCTTGTCTCTCTAGAGCACTACAGCTCAATTCAAATCATCAAAGCCTATGTCTACACTGAAGTTAAAAGCATGTCTGAAATGGGACACTCTTCTGCCCATGCTGCCCACTGTACCTCTTAGCCAAGCTGTGCATGCTGCTTGTAGGAAAAGCTGAGCTCAGGAGATCTGTTGTGGATCTGGGTTTGTAACACCTTTTGCCTCTGACACATGCCTAACTTGCCTATACCATGTGAATGACAGCTTGAACATAGAGTAAGGCACCAACCAGATTAGATCTTTTCTGGAACTCAACTGAAGCGTGTCTTACTATTGTGTGTAAACAATGTGGACGGCAAATGAGTCTGGACTCAGGCACTTGTTCAGAACCTACACTTGTCTGATAGTGTAGATGCACTCAGAGTTAGCCTGGGTTAAAGACAAAAAGACCAGGCAGCAGGGAGAACATATTTGGTGAAACAAAAGAAAAATTGCAATTTATCTGATGATGCACTTGTGTGATTGAACTGCCCAACATTTCTATTAAAATTCTGGCCTGACTGTATTTTTATACACCAGTCGATGGCTGCATGAAACAGCACTGTTTGATTTCTCAATTAATGGTCCTTGATGCTTCTGTTTAGATTAGTTCATTGAAAATGTTTCAAATTCTTCCGTCTCCAGCTAATGAAAGAAAAGCACTGCTAGCAGCCAGGATAAATAAGGAAAGAATTTCAATTATCTCTTAATGAAACATGTTCTCTTCCCAGGGACATTTTTTCCCTGGGATTTGGGCCATTCCGCTGGGTTTGTACCTCAGGTGACCCACAGGATCTTGCTACCACTGACTCAATTGCCATGTCTGTGCTGGAAGACTCTATACGTCAGGGAGGTAAGACACCATCCCATTCCCCCACACCTGGGAGTGCTTTTGGGGAGAAAAGGAAACAGACTTGTGAGAAGTGTGTTAGCTTTTGGCTGGAACCATAGAAAGCCTGTTCCACGTGGGCAGGAAATCTTGCTATTCTCC
>NW_009661052.1:0-2262 GCF_000708025.1 Charadrius vociferus | reverse complement strand
GAAGATGTGTCTCTCTCAGCTCAGGAAACATTTGGCCTTTGAAACAATGACTGTGACGTGAGTTTTTTGCAATTCTTGTGCATCCATATGTCCCACTGCCTCTTGAGCAATCAAAGAATGTTGCCTCTTTGTGTTGCTTTCCAGGTATTTTGCACAGGAAATGGAAGTCCCTGATGAGACAGAGCAGCTCAGCAGCGGGCACAGGGAATGTGATTTGTGCCTCATTTTTACCTGAAATATTATTGGATAACAAATATTTTAATAGGTTAATCACTTCCACCATTTCTTAATATATGTGAAGAGAGCTGCCCAGAGGAATGTTATGGCACATGCACTAGACCCTGATTTGTCTTCCTTAAGAGTCACTAACATTTTGGGAAGATGCTGCAGCTGAGCACATGAACTTCTACCCAGTCAGTTAGTACAGGACTTCATGGACAAGTAAAGTTACTTATTTTTCATTTTCCCCTCAGTTGCTATCTCAGTGGAACATTATACCCTATTTCACCTTGATGCTGCCCATGGTGAACCTTTGATTTCAATAGATTGCCAAGAAAGCTCATAGAGTGGTTCCAATTTGCCAAAATAAATCCCATACCTCTGAACAACACACAGTCAGAAGCTTGAACGTTTCTCATTGACTTTCAAAGAGAGATTTGTATAAGCCTAAATCCTCCCAAAAATTTTGCATTTGAACATGTCTTGGAGCATGGACCTCCACTCTTGCCCCATCGTCTTCCCAACTTAGTTTCCATGAGTTTTTACTAAGAATGGGGCAGAGATGCACATCTCTGCAGTCTTTCAGAGCTATAGCAGACACATTTAGATTTACTGATTAAGAAATTCTGACTTTTACAGCTTCTTTGGAAGTACTTGAGCCTGAGATGGGAAAGTAAAAAAAGCCTAACAACCAAAACAGAGAGGCTAGACTAAAACCCAATATTTCCCGGTAACTAACCAGCAGTCTACATTCATCCTTTCTCTGGTATTGAGTCACTAGCTAATACCATATATTTTGCCTGCTTAGTATCTATGTTCTCCATTCTAGAGAATAAGTGCAGGAAGCAGCACCTTTGGTACCCTTCTTTGTATAGTGCAATGAAGTCTCCAGAGGCAAAATGTAACATGAATGCAACACAATTATTAAAAAAGATTATCTGTTTTTTTTCCTTATTAAGCATTCATAAAAACCTAACATCTGTCTACATGGACTTCAACTCGTAATACAATTGGTTCTGTGCTCTTCACTATGGCAGAAGTCCCACTAAACAACTGGACTGACTCATTTAAAACACAGGTCTACATCAGGTCATTATGACTTTACATCATGTAACCCCTCCGTTACTCTCTGGGAAAACAGTGGAAAAGAGTTCACTTAACTAAACCGGAACAACTCCTGTAAACAAACGTTTTCCTTGTTTAAATTAAAGCCACTTGCTTTTTTAAATACAAGATTGAAAATTAATCCAAATTCCAACAAACACCCCACTCTCATGTATTCATACATAAATTATTTGGAATTAGCCAATCTGGCTGCTTCTAAGGAAAAAGTGCAGATCTAAAATTCATGCACTACATTAGAGCAGCGAGTGAGTCTTTACGACCGAAAACAGAAGTTTGTAATGGAAACTGCAACTCATTCTTAACTATGCCAGTGTGAGCATGCTGTTCTAATATGCACAGTAAAATGTTATAAAATAACAAGACTGCAAAGTTTACTGCAGCAACTGTGCATTAACAGGTAATAAAGCACACATCATTTATAGCAAATTCAGTCAGTTATAAATTTCAACACTTACTGCTATTTTATAGTACCTATAATGAACACAAAGCTGCAATTTGCATTCAGATTAGGCACGTAAGAAGCAATTCAGGAAGCCATGCAATGCTTTCATGAACAGAAAACATGGTTCTCTGTTGACTGCTATGTAGAAATTGTACAAAGGGATGAGGCAGAGTTCCTCCAACACTTCCAGTAAAACATAATTCCCCTCTCTGTTAATGGAATGCATTGTACATCGCCACATTCATAACAGTTACATCACAGCTGATGCAGGAACATCTCATCCTTCTTGAAATGAAAGTCAGTGCAGGTGAAGTCAGATCTGCAGAACTGCTAATGAAAGGTAGGACTGTGTCAAGCTATAGAGAAGGTATTAAACAAGATCTAAGCACACTGCATCGACTCTTCAAGTCTGTGAACCTCCTTTTCCTTTCCCTGTTTACAGGCTTAGAACTGACTACACTTTGCATCAGTCAGAG
>NW_009661051.1:0-2263 GCF_000708025.1 Charadrius vociferus | reverse complement strand
TTTTTTTTGTTTGCTGAGATTAGATTTCACTCCCGTATCACGTCCATTTCTCTAAGACATCTGGGTCTTGCATCAAGTTTTTGGCACCACCATACTGAAATTACATTTTATGGACTGAAAAACCCATTGGCTCCTCCAACCTCCTGCATAGCACAAAATTATACACAGTAATTCCTGTGTTAAGCCTAATCAATGACTTCTGGCTGAACTAGAGAAGATCTTTCGGAAAGACAGTGATGTTCGATTTTAAAGTCTTCAAAGGGAGGGAAACCCAACACTTTTCACACAAAGTCATTCTGATGGTTAATTAGCTTTATTGTTAAATCCTGCCCTGTCTCATTTGACTTTGCCTTGCTTCCATTCCTAGCCCTGGGATTTTGTTGTGCCTTGAGTATTAGACTAAATTTGCATTTATGGAAAGTCACGTAGTCAGAGCTCTCGCTATAGCACTGGTGTTGAAAGCACAGGTTTTGTTGCCTACTTTGCAAACAGGCAACTTTTTTTCAGAGGCTTGGGATATCACATTACTGCCATTGTAACTGAAAACTACTTGTTGGTAGGACGTGTTGGAAAATTAGGTGTTTGGTACTTTTCTGTTCCTCACTGGAGGCTGAAAAGCAGATACAGCACAAAGGGTGTCCTACTCAACCTCACACAGACAACAGAGTCAGGCCCAGCTGCCTCAGAAAGGAAAGCCAAAATTGCATACAAATAGACTGTAATTTGTGTTGGGAATCTGAAATCTGATTAGAAAAGGAACTAGAGGAAAATGCCTGGTTCCTTTATTTTTCTAAAAGTGACTAAAAGCAATTAAAAATATGCCCTGGTTGTGCATTTAACATTTGGGCTTTATGTTAATTACCTTTTCCTGAACAAACTAAAAAAGAATGCATTGACGTGGCAAGTTTAATGGCATGTAACTGAAAAAAGTAAATGCAATTATTTCTTTTTACCTCCTCACAATGGGTGTAAAATAAGAGAATAAACTTAATGGAGGTATGAACACTGGTGAAAATATGGGCATTTCCCTGGTGCAGATCAGTTGGATGATTCTGGACTCAGGTACAGATGGAGAGAAATTAAGATAATACCAATATTGGGTTGGTATCTGTAAAACATTTCAAAGTGTAATTCAGTATGTCTTATGTTGGAGTCCAAATTTACTGGCACAAATGGACAATTTCAGTTTGGTCCAAGGGCTTTTGCACCTGACCACTAATGTTTAATAAGATGGAGAATGTTGCCTAGGGACTACCCTAAATACTTTGAAATCATCAACTTTCCTTCAGTTCAACAGTCCCACTAATGATGTTATTGAGAACTATTGCATTTGAGAATAATGAAAATGCTTTATCTGGATTTAGGAGATATCTCCAGGTCTAAGAACTTGGAAATTTACTTAGTACTTTTTGAGACCCTTTCCCATTTGTAGGAAAATACATTTCTTCCTCATGCAGATAACAGATGGATGCTTTTGAGATGCTCAGATATTACACTGGCCACCTATCTGGGAAGACAGACAGAATTCAAAGTCATCCGGCACAACAACTTTGGATATGAAATAAATTTTGTCATTTATTATTTGTGTGGTAATAGCATCTGGATGTTGTGATAAGGTACCCACTATGTGATGAGCTGTAGGCAATGTAATGGAAAAACTGTCCACCCCTGTACAAGGTTTGTTTCATAGATTTAGAGATGAAAGACAACTGGTGGATTTGGAAAACATGGCAAAGTATAAAAGAACAACAAAACGATCATGTCTATTATGGTAAGTAGAGATCACAGTCAAAGCTGCAGAAAGCTATTTTGGAGCTCATTTGGGGCACTTGTTCCCCTCGGTCCCCACTATACTTCTGTGGTCCCTTTGGTAGGCTATCTACAGCAGAAGCAGAGGCATGATGGCTATGCGAAGCCTGTATGGGTCTGGTTTGCTATCCTAAATTGTGCACAGGTTTGTACAGGTGTTTGTACAGTCTGCTGTGCTCGTTCCACACGTGCTGTGGGTGACCACGTTTGCAAGTCTCAGTTTGAAGGTGCTGCCATACTGATTTGATGTGCTCCATTCATGCTACAGACCTGGAGTGCTAACAAAGCTAAGAATCTTGTAGAGGAGACCTTTCTCATCTGCCCGTGTGCTGCGGAGCAGCAGCAGGTGTGTCTGCAAAAGACTGTGTAACCTTGCCATATCAGCAAACCTTCATAGCAGATATGAGTTTGCTCATGCTCATGCAAAGCCTTATGGAAATAAAAAAAAAAAAAA
>NW_009661050.1:0-2264 GCF_000708025.1 Charadrius vociferus | reverse complement strand
AGTCATGCAATCAGGAAGATTGTGGTGTCTTGAGGAATGACGCAGCCCGACTTGCAGCCTGACTTGCTTGTCTGCCCTCTGTCACAGGAACACAACAGGATAGGTAAAATCCTGCAGCCGTCAGCTTCCCCCAGCCTGAGCCCCTCACCCCACATCTTAGCTTCCCATAGCATGCAGATCTGGGGATAAAGCTAGTTATGGTCAGGCAGGAGAGGGAATCCAAAGCTGGGTAGGCAAGGCTGTCCTGATAGCTTTTCTGAGAAACAGAAAGACCAATAAGTTTTTTGCATTGCTTCTTGCAGCAACACTCACCATGACTAATTAAGCTTACAGCACTGATTATGACCCTGCAGCTCTGACCTTGCAGTGCAGAGAAGGACCCTACATGCTTTGCGCCCCCATCCTTTTTCCAACAGAGATATCCATGAAAGGGTGCCAGGAAGGGACCTTGATTGTCTGTTGGTATCCTGGGGAATTCCTCTGTGCCCACAGCACCAGGACTTTCACCCAGGCCAAAGCGTGCTTACTGAAGTGTCACAGATGCTTTTGATACCCCAGCAAAGACGCTTCTTGTGTGTTTGTGTATACTCTGTGCCACATCACTTATGGAAAAGCCAAATGTGGGTCCCGCAACCACAGAGGGCTTCAGGGATGGCCGTGGATGGCTATCTATCTAGACTATGTCAAGCCTAGATCTGAGAGCCACCGAGGTCATAGGAAGCTAGCAGAGATGTTTTCCAGTGGTGAGGACAGGACACTGTAATTCACCAAGGGAACAGGGTGACACTACAAAAAGGTAACATCCAATTGCCTCCTGGCCACCTCCTCATGGTGATCTGAATCTCTCCATTTCAATAAGACTCCAAATTTCTTCACAGAAATATTCCAACCCCTGGTCAGAGGGCTGTGCATTGTTTGCTTTGATTTTGTTTGTGGTTTTCTTAAGGTGGAGGCTCACTGCCTGCTCAGAGGGCTGGCTCAGTGGTCTTCGTATTTTCCAAAACTGCTTGACCTTAGCTGCAGTGAGTCAAGGCTGATGAACAGCAGATGTCCTGAATGCTGTCCTCAATCAGCGAGGAACAGGGACAGCGAGACTTCCTCTCACCCCACAACAGGAGTCAGTGCCTGGCAAAACCATGAGGTTCGAGGAAGCAGGAGGCCAGCAGAGCCCAGCATGGCTGACACTACCCTACTATGTATTAGGATCAGAGTTGTTTTCCCCAGAAATATCCAAATACTTGACAGCTCAGCAGCAGCTCAAAACTTCTGGTGCAGTGAGATTTCACAGCATCAAAATGAGCTAAAACAGCTCTTTCAGGACTTGTTTTAGCATTTCTGAACTGCATGTAACAAAAGCCACGTAGGTGCAGAAGAATTTCAGCCTTCTGTATGGCTACAGTGCTCAGATAGGAAGGAGCATCTATGAATTACAAGATGAAAAGTATGAAGAAGCCCAAGGGTATTCCTTGCACTTCATATGTGTGAAGGCAACCAAAAAACAACCATTGCATGTTAATTCTTACCTCTGTCTGATAAACTATGTTATACTAGACATGATCAAAAAATAATTCTCCTCCTAATGGTGAAAGTTTTATCCTGTCTTCCGACTTCCCTATACATCACAAGCAGAAACACTGATATGTTGTGCTAATTACTGATGTGCTGACGGATGAAATTGTCATTGCTGTTGCAAACTTACTGATAGACCTGAATTGTCTATCTTGTCTATATTGATCTATATTGTATCAAAATCAGTAAGGAATCAGCTTCACTTCAGTTTGCATTTGCATCCTTGATCATTCGGAATGATGCTTCTATGTGACTTAAAATATCCCTGTTTGGGGAGGACTGAAGCACATGCTTTAACTCTAAAAGCGTGCAGTGAACCCCTTTCAGATACAGATACTTCCTCACTGGCATGAAATATATGCAGGGTTACATGAGGACCAGGAAAATATGTGTGCTGAACAAAATTCACCTCAGATTGAAGCTGATAATGCTGTTGTGGTAATGGTCTTCCAGAATATATCCACAGTTTAGATGGTACAGCTGGTCCCAGGCCTTTTTACCCTGCCTCTTTAGCCACAGGGGAAGAACTGTAGACTTTGCTACTGGTATTGCTCTTGAAATGCTATGACTTTCCTCAATCAGCCCTCATGTTTTGCATCACTGTTCCTTTGTGGGGGAGGAAGTTGCTTTCCATCCCCTGGATGCTATTAAGAAAAATCACGAACTGTTTGATTATTATTTTTCTTTTTTTTTTT
>NW_009661049.1:0-2260 GCF_000708025.1 Charadrius vociferus | reverse complement strand
GAGTCGAGTACCCTCCCTTGTTCGTGAATCCAGAACTCTCAAGGCATGCGCTCTTCATAGATGCTGTGGCTGCGATAACACAGTGTTCTTGGAATGCATTAACTTGTCCTGACAAAAAGCCATTAACCAGACAGGCAAGACTGTGTCTTACCCTGTAGCTGTGCCTGTAAAGCAGAGGCAGAATAATTTTTGCTCATTAAAAACAAACATTTGAAAGCAGTGCTGCCTTCCCTCTGCTCAGATGGTCTGTCCAGCACAGAGAGAAAGAAAATGCTAACCTACTGGAAAAAACAAATGCGCATTTGGGTTTTTTCTCTCCCTGCCAGAGTTAGCAAATTAAGGATGCTCCTAGCTTGGCATCTATGCTGCATCTACTCATGTTTCTAGAGGTTTGAAGCCTTGTTTATAGATAAAATAATTTTGTATATATTAGATTTTGCTGCCATTAGCTGGCCCAGTCAGATGGGCCTTTGAAAAAGAGAATCCTCTGAAGGGGACAAGAAGTTTTTTTCCTCAGTCCTTGGTGACTGGCCATGCTGCCCTCTGCTCTGTGGCAGTGGATCGGTATGGCGCTAAATCTGTGTTTATCAGCTTTGCTGCAAAGAACTTGTGTGACTTCAACCAAGTAATCTCTCGGTGAGTCAGCTTCTCCCTACTACAGGAACGGGGAAGTAAACTTGTCTCCGTGGTCTGTGAAGGGTGACCTCTGGACAATCTTAGTGCCCTTTACTTGATACCAGAACAGTTTCCCATCGTCTTTAATCTGCATTGTAACACACTGATGGATTGGCCAGAAGGTAGAAAGGACTGCTTTTATCAAGACTTTTCGTTCTTCCACAGTCTTGTCTCCATCAAGCAGCAAGCATCTCTTGAGTTTGCTTTTTCAAGAAAATTCAAGTGATTTCACCTTACTACAGCAAATAACCAGGCAAGAGCAGACTGAAAGCTTCAGTACCCACAGGAGGCAAATGATGAATTAGATCATGAAAAATGGCAGCTTGTGTTGTATTGGTTATCGTGGTATCTCTCCGGCAAGGGCGGAGAAATGAAATAGCGTCCATCAGCCAAGCTGTAGCGGTGCTTGTGACTTGAGTATACTGTGAGCTGAGAGTAAAGGTCAAACAAGTGAAGAACAGTTTTATCTATTTGCAAAATGTCGGTGAACAGTGAAGCTGAGGGGAAGTATGCCGTATGATTTCCGGCGGTTTATTCACCTACTTCTAATAATTAACAGGTGAGATTTTACCCGTGTGTAAATATAACACGGTGAAGACTTACATTTGCAATTCTCCATCTTTCTTTTAACCCAAGTAGCTCTTGTTAGTGCAGCTTGTGCTGCAGATCATACTTAACTTTATGAACTTTGTGTGGTTACAGTACTCCTTCAGTCCAATAAACCTCTGCTTCGGAGATTTATTTAATATGGACCTGAGCCTGTGCTTGGTCAGACCTGCGAGGTGAGTCTCGCCCGTCAGTGTCCACGCAGAATGGTCCCAGCTTGATCATGAAACACGAATTCTCCCAATGTGTGCTGCCAGTGTAACGCTCCTCCTCATTGCTCCTGTGCCCGTGTCCTCTGCGCTGCGTGGGACACTGCCTGGCGCTGCTCAGAGTTTGGCCTATGGGGACACTGAAGATGTTTAGGGGCTGTGGTGTTGTTCTTGCTGTGGTAATTATAACTGTATCAGGAATGACAGTTTGCTTCACATTGGCTTTATCACCACCGAGCCGATTCTCTCTGATGCAATCAGTTGTTCACTACACTGTAATAACCTATTTTGTTTCCTGTGGATTTGCAGCTGAAGTATTTGCAAAACAATGACAGAAAAATATGATTGTCTTCATCCAGTGCTCTTTGTCTTGCCACTTTTTCCCATAAATGTGGCCCTTGGTTTTGTAGTTTAAAAACAAGACATATTTGAGAATAGCCATTCAGAAGACCTATTGGCATTTAAAATACATGTTTCTTATCTTCAGTGTTACTGATATCATTAGTAATTTGTATTGAATGATTATCGGGAGGTCTCAGTCCTGATAAAAACCTTTCTTAAGCACAGAATAAACATACTGAAAGCATGCCTGCCTCTGCCGATAGTGAGCATCTAGCGACTGGGGGAGAAAGTATGAAATTTGACATGCCGAGCACAGGAGTCCTGAAGTTGGAGGTGACTGTCCCAGCTAATTCCATCCCTGATGTTGGGCCTGCGAGTGTTCTGCGTATGGCTTGAGAACATATAGGGAGTGCAGAGTCTAAAACTGC
>NW_009661048.1:0-2259 GCF_000708025.1 Charadrius vociferus | reverse complement strand
AAATATATGGGTAATGTTTATTTTTTTGTAATTTTTACCTGACATATTATGATATTAAGCAACTGGTTATTGTAGCAAGATCTCAGCTGGTAGGATTTCTGCACTGGTGAGCAGTTCAGTGGCATTTGTGCATGACAGAATATCACATGCTGAGCAATCCAAAATATATTAATAGGTCAAGAGCTGTAGTATACAGACTGTACACAAAACTGGAAGCTTCTACTTAGTGTTTCTCAAAAATGCCCAGTATTTTTTATTATTTTTTATTTAAATTCAAGAGGAAAACACAACAGTTTTGTCCGGCGTGTGGAGAAGTGCATGTAAGCTTTATAACCTGAGGATGCGTGGGGCACATTCGGCGTTGAGTGAAATGTTCACCATAATGTAGGAGCACACACATTTTCCCTGCCACAACCAGCAGCACTGGGGCAACTGCCTCCCAAGCCAGGAGGTGACTGGTGTCCCAACCCTAACTTCCAGGGGAAGTCACACACCTCCACACCATGTGTTTTCATGCTGCTCTGCAATTGTCTGTTTGCCACTTTCCAAAATCATACCCATGTGAACTCTAAACACACTGTCCATTTTCTTTTGGACCAGAAAGTGCTTATAAGTATAAAAAACACACGTAGGTAAATATGAGTAAATCTACTTATGCTAAATAAGAACATGGAAATTGTCATCTGTGCATATGTACACAGATATGAAGGTACAAATTAAATTTCTAAAAGTGCAGGTAAAAAGTGGGTAAGACATTATTTAATAAGAGTATTTTTTATTAATAAAAGTGTAAATGCAAGTATCAAACAAACAGTCACAAACACCTCCACACACGCTTTCCAAGGCTACTTAACAACGCCTAAGATGTCAGCGGAAGGTGGGTTGAGAGAGAACTTCAAAGACGAAAAAGTTGGTGATGGGGAAGGAGAGGAAACAAGCTAGAACATGCCCGAGGGTTACGGGCCTATCCTAGGAGGCCCACAAAGGAATCCCTGCCATGCCTGCATGGTGGAAGACAGTCCTGTGAGCTGGGCAGAGGAGGCCTCCACCTGTGGCCCTTATTCCAGAGACTGACCATGCAGTATTACCAGGCCAAGCAAGCTTTGTGCAGTGCCACAAGAGAGGCATCACTGCGCACAAAATATGGGAAACCAGAACCAAAAGGCAGTTTCAGAAGAACACGTGTGTGTGTGATCAAGAAAAGCTGCAGAGGATTTCCAAAAAGTTTACAGCTGCTTACAGGCTTATGAAGGGTGGAAGGTTATGCTCTACGTGTTTTCATATCAGTTCTTAGACCGATGCCTTCTCCAACATACTGTGAAGACAAAAGCATGACATGACTGGCAGCAGCACCCTTGTCATGATATTGACAATCAACAATAGTCATTTTCTGATGACGATTATGTTTCACTAACACCATATACAGAAGCCAGCATAACACTCAACTTATTTCTTCCAGTTTTCACGTGCACTATACAGTAAAATATGAAAACTTGATAACTCAAGTACATACATTTTCATGCAGTTTAAGTTTCGTACGTATGGTTTTGTAATGGGAAATGGAGCAATTCTTAGAATAAATTCCATCTTTTCCTAGAAGTAAATATTCAATATATGTAAAAAACATCTGAAAGCTTCACTTTGCCAGGCATAGAAGACAATGGAAAAACAACCATGTAACGTACCGGCATACAAACCCAAACCAACTCACTGACCTCAGTGCTTTGACTACAACTGTTCCCATGACCCTTGCCTACTAACTTCAGCCTCAAACCATTCAGTTCTAATTTTTGTGGTACAAAACAATGACACTTTGAACACCACTAAAACCTAAATGGTGTTATAACCCTAAATACTTTAACCTTACTTTTATATGTTAGCAGGCTAATTGAAAGCAAACTTCTTTGCCTGCTTGTCATAAAAACAAATTGTTCACCTCATTATCTTCACTTCTGCTGGTTAGTATCATTTTGGATCTCAAAAAAAGATAGTGAGTCCATGGGCTGTTTCAGACCATCTGCTGCTAGACTGCATTAAAAGGAAGTGTTCATTGGTTTTGGTGTCCTGCCCAAAATCTCTCTTAAAAATAGAGAATACATAGGAGCACTTAGACAGTTTGAGTATATTTTGCAAAGCTGAGTGTGCATTTAAGTTCCCACACAAATCCTCATAACAAACAATTTATTTTTGCTCATTATAAAATGAATTTGTGAAGGAAGAGTTGGAGGCTTAGGATAGGGGAGGGAATAGAAAAGCAGC
>NW_009661047.1:0-2256 GCF_000708025.1 Charadrius vociferus | reverse complement strand
CTGTGCCCCCTTCACCTGAACTATATGCCAGAATTCCTACATAAACCCTGTTAGTTATCCTGCAGTAAAGACGGTAATACAATATATAAGTTCTAAACAGCAGAGAGATAGTTGCCAGGTTATCGTTAACACATTTTTTTACACTTTTGTGAATTTGTAGGCCCCAAATTAACACTCCATTAGCAGAAGGTCTCACATTGAGCTACTTGTTTTCTAGATAATTATTCCCTAGCAATACTCTCTAATGACTACTCTTGAAGCAATAAGTAAAGCCATGCTAATCAGTTCTGTGTGGATTCTTGTACAACACCTATCACCTTAACAAACCGCCTTTTAGCAGAACATTAAATGACAGAGTAACACCATGTATTGTTTGTCCTTCCATCCTCTTCCCCAGGGGAGAAGAGTATGTAGTGGAATCACTTGATTTTGTGAGGTATTGTCTTTTTGTTAGTTTTCTAAAAATACGTGTTGCAACTTACTTAAATAAGGAAGAGCAAAATCAGAACTATAGACCAGGATTAGAAGAGTTTTAGTTGTAGACAGAGTATTTTAAAGACTGCCCCCTGGGTAAGACTGGTCTCCCATCCTAGAAACAATAGTGCCAGTAATATATGTAAGATAAACCCAAGCATGATAAATATGAGCAATAAAACAGGCAGGTATATATAATGGATAATTTCTGCTTTATACACAGCAGTAAACAGATGCTAAAACTGATTAATAGCCAGAGAGGAGGAATACTGTTTAATCCATTTTGTCATTTGTTTATTACCAGTATACCTCTAAGGTATTATTTTTTCCTTCCCTAATGAGACTGGAGCATACTGTTAAATCAATATCAGAGTTTCTGAGCTTATTGCAGAACATGGTTAGGAATAAACAACTATCAAGGAGAGTTTTTTTTAAAAGTGAGCCATTGCTTGAGAGAACAGATCATAGGGAAAAGAGAGAAGAGGTACGTACATGTATATTTATTTTAAAAGTTTCTATGGTGTTTCTGATTGGTTGAAATAATTATGAAACTGTACACTTAAACCACAGCTGCTTAGTTCAGGTTATTTGCATTTGCTAAGAAGGAGGAGGTAAAATTTTTCAAAGTCACATAAGGGACATACTTCTCAGTCTCATTTTCTCTGCTTAAACACAACCTCTTTCTATGAAGGTTGAACCTAACTTTGCTGAATGAGCCTGAGGTTCTGAATACCTTAATAAGTTTTGGAAATGTGGGTTATAAATCCATATCATTTATATTCCTTCTAAATGTTGCTCATAATGATGTATGAAAGCAAATTCTAAATATCCAACCAGCAGCAAAGGTGCATTTTCCTAATGCTAACCTGTGCTGGATGATGAAATGTGGAATTGTTTCTAATTTATGCAGATTTTTTAGACAGTTTTTCAAGGTGATACTCCCAGATGTGTGGCTGTGAGCATATGAATGCTCTGGTCTTCAATGGGAATGAGGCTTGTTACCCACCTTTGCAATGTTCTGAGGGATCCTAAGGGAGAAAGCACTGCCCAGCCAGCTCCATCCAATTTAGCTCATCTGCCGAGGCAGTGTCAAGCTGAGTCAAATATTTACTTTCTCACTACATCTCTAAATGGAGTCCAACGTGCTTGCCAGTATTTAAGTGTGTAAGCATTACTCTCTGGGAACTTCTCACAGGTCCTGCAAGTGTATAGGTAAGAAGCCAACAGAGAGAAAGCATCTGACGAAAGTGAAGTATGTGTGTAGGAGGGAGCTGCTGTACATAGACGTGCTGCTGATTCTCAGCTTTCTTGTATTTGGAAGTTGGATGACCCAGAGAGTATTCCGGGTATGATGCAAAATGCAAGAAAGTGCTATTCATAATGTCATGAACTCTCAAGGCATTAGGATGAGTTTTAGAGTCCATAATCATTAGAGTTTTAGTGGAATTGCATGAGAAATCGTCTATTTTTGGAGGAGGGAAAGTTGCTCTGTATTTTAAATAACAGTTGAATCTCTAGTTGCAGCAAAAATTGTGGGGGAAAAAGAAAGTCTGAAAATTCTAAATGCAAAATGCAAACAAGAATGTCCTACTTTTTTGTATTATTTGACTTTTCTGGAGGTAGGACTCAGAATTCCTCTATGAGTTTCAATACTGAATGCAAAACTAGATGTGAAACATTACAACTAGTAGAAATTTGGAGGTGATGGTAAGAATGCCTTTTAAAAACTATGTAGGTATACAGCACTTAAATGTTCGCACTTAAAAAAATGGAAGCTCTTCT
>NW_009661046.1:0-2258 GCF_000708025.1 Charadrius vociferus | reverse complement strand
GCTGGCTGAGGCCAAACCACGAGAACTTACTATTGATGAACAGAAGAACAGCAACAGAGGTCATCTTATGGAACATGTAGTATATACAGTCAAATGGAAAGAGAGAGGAGGAAAGCATATGATAGTCCCAAACTGTCCGGTCTTTTCATCCTCATTGTTACCTTTTCCCACCCTGTAACTAGTTGTAGAGAGGATGTAAAATTTGATGCCATGAAGGCATGGTGTTATGACAATGGCACTTCAGCACCGACAATTAGTTAGTTTCAAGCTGAAGAGAGATGTAGCAAAGGCATCATCTGAGAAATATATCCATTTACTCCACTATCATTGTCTCCAACAGTGTCAGCAGAAAATTATTTTGAGGATTATGTTTTTAAAACACACAGAGATGGCCTTTACAGTTTAATCATGGATTTACCCTGCGGAAACATGGGGCCTTTAAACTAGTGTTTCTTATCCTTACAATTTTAGCCTGACTCATAATCTCACTTTCCAAAAATGTTTGGAAGCATGTGGAATTTAGGCTCTGAAGTAATTTCTGTTACCAGTTTTTAGAATCTACAGAAATAAAGTTCTCTTTTTAAATTAAATTCCAATTAAGAATTTACATTGATGCTATCTTACAGATGTATATTTCATAGATTAATTGTTTGGAAAAGATACTTTATTTCCTTTTCAGTTGTTTATTTTTCAATTTCACTGTGTGGTACTGGATTGTCCATGATGAGCAGGGCAGGTTGGAGCTTTCCCCCCCATTCCTATCTTCTAGTGAGAACCTACTTTCATTTTCCTTAGTCGGTCTCACTTAAGAGATGTAATGAAGCGGTTCTTTATTAGGATATTAATATTGACACTTTCCTGACTTAAAAAATTATGGTCTTATCTACCACAATAGCAAATAATGAATATAGATTCCAAGAAGAACCAGCAAGAATCCTGTCCTGTTTCTGTTTAAGGACATGCCAAAAGTAGTGCTAGAAAAAAGTGTGGTGAAAAGGACAGTGTATAGCTAAGTAGAACTACATGTCTTGTGATTAGCATCTTAACTCCAGGGAAAACAGCATTTTTATTTTTTTTTCCTGGAACAGTTCAAAGTAGGCTAATGTACATCGACAAGTATCTAGCTGACAGTAATAGCATGTAGGAATTAAATGAATTACTGTATGCAAGTGTCATATACTGAGTTTACAATCAGTTCATTTTTCAATTATTCTTAATCATTCATAGTATTGTACATAAGAAGAGTCTTTGAGTTGGACCGCAGTGAGAGTATAAAAGTGCATTGTGTATCCTGTATATTTGGATTTCTGCCTTAATACACGGATTAGTATTTTATCTGTCATTGGAGGATTTTAGGGCTTTAGAAAGCAAAGATTTTACATTAGAATAGAAGGCATAAACACATGATCTTGACAGGACTGATTTTAGGTCAAGAACAGAAAAGCATATGTGACTGAAACTGTCACCTCTTAAAAATCTCTGATGTTTTTTAGAGAGTAAATCCAACGTGACCAACACTTGCAGTTTTTAATGTTTTAGAGTATTTAGTGATTTCCTTAAAACAGTGTTTAGTGGAACTATGTTAGTCGAGAACGTTGGACATTGTTTTACATTAGAAACTAAAATCTCATCTTCCCCCCATGCTAAAGACTCTGAAACACAACTATAAACCTAAAAAAGGTCAGAGCTGTCACTTTGCTAGTCACTGTCGTTAGCATAGCAGGTTAGGATCCGACCAGTTCTGACCCATGTGTTCACACACTTCTGCAGACTCTATGTACGTTTTCATTGCTCACTTATTAGAACCCCTGGCATGAAAGAATGTTGCCTTTTAATGTTGAAGTAACTCATTGATAGGTTACTAGTGTAAGATTGCACTGCTGTGTTCTAACACGGTATCTCTGAACCCTTGATGTTTGAAGCCCCACTGCTATTTAATAATGTCATTGTTATGGGCCATTTCCTTTAGATTTCCATAGAGTGTACTTTTTGCAAGCTTCTTACAAGCAATATGTAAAGAAGTGGGCTAGAAAGAGGTTAACTCAAAGACTGTTTTATGAGTCAAACAGCAAAGCTCCTTTTGACTTTATAGTTGTCTGTCTAAACTTTCAACTCTTCTGAGCAGGATCTAATAAAAGCACAGTGTTAAAAAAGATGTGTTCTTTAATACCTCTATTTACTTATTAATGGTGAAGACTTGATAGGATAGTCTTTATTTTGTTTCAAGATTGTAGATAAAACTTGATTCTTTTTTTTTT
>NW_009661045.1:0-2258 GCF_000708025.1 Charadrius vociferus | reverse complement strand
TTCTGGGTTTTTTGTTTGTTTGTTTTTCAGTGGATGAACCAAGGTCACAAAGCTTTTCAGTATAGCTGCCTCCAAGCATATGACCAGTTGTGATATTTTGATTTTTTATTATTGTACTTCTCTGCTTGTAAGTTTTAAAGACATGAAAGGCCAGTAACATCATGATCTTGCATGGATGAAGACAGAAGATCTTGCATGGATGAAGACAGAATTTCATACAAGGATGAAATTCCTGTATAAAGAAGCTAGCCAAAATTCAATAAAACCATAGTGCCTGTGACTCGTGTCAGATTTGTTTGTGAACCTGTGTTGAAAGGGACTGGTATATTCTAAATGCATGCATTTGTTACAGTTTTTCATTTGTAATTTCACTTGGTTATAAAATTCATAGTACTCCATAGACAGTCGTGTTGATTTCTTACTCAGAACAATGTATATGAACCCTGGTGTTCCCCTAAAATTCGGAACAGTATAACTGCTTTAAAAGATAAAAATCCTTTGGGTGTTCCATTTGCCGGACTCCTTGAAGGTACAGGAAGAATTAAGACAACTTTGCAGCACTATATCATATTTCCCAGGCCACTACAGTAGCAAGTATCAGGTGACTGATTAGGCATACTCTAGTTTATAGCAGGTATTGTAACGCACTCTTAGACATTAAGCTAAAGTTTGGAGTATTGCCATCCTTTCATACTTCTGCACCTATGCCAGAGGCAGAACTAGAGAGTATTACTGAAAAAGGGTAAGGCGCTCAGGCAGAAGTGATATTCTAGAATGTAAAATATGATTAATAATAATGGGTGAGATTTTGGACATGAGAACTCTCTACGGATGAAACTAACTTCAGGACCATTCTGTGGTGTGAAGAAAGACACACCAATTCTGCAGTCAGAAGAGCCTGACCTGTAACATTGTCACTGTAGCTGCATAAACTTGGAAAAGTCATTTGTCAGCTTTTCCATTTATAACTGAGGATGATGATAGTGTTCTAATTTCGCAAGTACAAGGAGACAACTATTTTGTAAGTTTTTATAAAATACTTTGACCATGTAACTACCATGTCTAATGGGAAACTGATGCTACACAGCTGTTGATGCAACAAAGTACTTAAACAATTACCTATGTCTAAACATGTGATGTTAAGCTGACAAAGGTTTCAGATCTTCATGTCTAATATACAAGGCTGCTACATGCTTAAGATGTCTAAATAGTATCATTTTTTCCCTCAGAATTATGTGAACAGGTAATTATTTTAAACTGGTTTTATTTCATTGCCACAACAGTGACAAAATAATATTTATTTGTGCCTCTGTACTTCTAAATCAGGCTAATTCCGCTAATACAATGCTGTATAATAACTTGTTTGAGTTTTACACTGTGAGAGTAGAGTGACTTTTTTGTTGTCTGGTAGTTCTGTGGTAATTCAGTATCGCCACATCTCACCCAGCATGGTTTGTCAGCGGATGATTACAGAACTGCCACACAGAGGAGGGAGAGGTAGATTTAAAACCCCTCAGGCTGCGAGAGACATTAGACCTCCATCTCCGATGTCCTAAATAATGTCACTAACCATTATCACAAACATAACCAACAGTGAGTCAACTTCTGTTTTCTGGGTAAGAATGAGTATAGGATCATCTCTTTTAGAGGAGGCTCCTGTTTCTGGAGTGTTAATGAACAGACACTGAATTTTAACATGCAGTGTTTATTGCGTATGCTAAAGAGGGAGCGGGTTTCTGGAAGTTCCACAAGAACCAGAGCCAATATCATGAGAAAACTTTGAGAGCGTGGCAGTCTGAGCAGAGATTTGTGGTTCGTCTTAACTCTCCTGCATATGGCAAGAAATAAAACCTATAGAAATATTCACAAATCCCTGCATAGCAAAACCATCAAGTGTCACCAGGCCTAAAGCTGCTTAAGAAATTTAAGAGACCTGCAGATCATAAGCCAGTTGAATCTAAGTCCATGGCTAGCATTTGCTGCTGTATCTAGTTTTAATAAGGTACAGACAAGAAGAATACATTCCCCTTCTTCCCTTTTGTTTTGTTAGGTAGAAGAGACAGCATTCACTGTGTAGTTTCAACTTTCAAATGCCACAGTCTTGTTCACATATTGCATTGCTTTAAGTTACTTAAAACTTTTTGCTGTTCCTCCAGTCACTGAAAATCTCAAAATGATGCCCCTTTTAGTAGGCTGTCCTTTGTGATTGATTCCTGTAGACTTCCACTTCCTTTTTAGGTGTCTTTTAAAAAAAAAAA
>NW_009661044.1:0-2251 GCF_000708025.1 Charadrius vociferus | reverse complement strand
TTTTTTTTTTTTTTAATCAGTGTTATGCAGACAAGAGAAAAGAAATAAGTCAATTAAAAAAAATATTCCTGTGCTTTCACTCAAAAGAGGTAGAACTGCCAATTTGGAAGTGTCCCGATTTAAATTTGATCAGTGAAATTAAAAGTTCAAAGTGGTGTGGTTTTCCTGGCAAAACATGTCAAAGCAAGGAGAAACTTCAGAGAAAAGAAGAACATTCTCCATCTGACTGTTTGTTTGGTCGTCTGTCAAACAAGTCAGGTCTGATTTTCCAAGTTTACATTTCTATCACTTACAAAATTTCCTGCTTTGTGCTCTAATAGAGAGATGTTTCAACTTGACCGCAATGGCTCTGGCAGCAAAGAAGTTGAGGATGGAAGGAAAGGAAGGGGTCGTGACCAGGTGAGGGAAGACAGAAAGACAGCCACACAGGAACATATTAATGATCTCCTGGTGTCTAAAAGGCATTTTAGGGTTCCCCAAAGCTTTTTACAAAAGCTGAATTGATAATGAAAAGAAAGGGTTAGAAGGTCTGGCATATGGACATACGTAACGCTGTTTTCTATAATGGTCCACATCCTTTTGCCAAAGCACACTGCAAACAACGGGAACACATTTTGGGCATACTTTTTATATGTCCAGCCAACCAAGTGATACTTTTCAAACCACGAAACATTTTTAAAGCAAACAGCTGTAACCTAAACCCTGATGATGCTTTACAAAAAGCTTGTAAGTGAAAGTATATGGCCCTTAACTTTAAGTGCATCTGTTAAAGGGAGACCCACATTACAACAGCATCAAGATGGGATGTTTCAATGACTCCTTAAGTTTACACTAAAGCACTTGAGTATCCAGTTCATATTATACAATTGTAATGTCACAGAACTTCATTATGCAACTGAGTATGATGTCTTAGAATAGCAGAGGGGGCTCCAGAACATAGTTTGTCTCCAAAAAATAACAACAAAATAAATAAAATAAATAAAAGCCTCCCATTGCTAAGCAGAACTCGACTGAAATTATTTGAGAGCTCTGCTCTAATGCCAATGGCACTATATTACAAAGATGTGTGTATGATCTCTATTCAAATATGCTGACAGCCATTACTCAGTACTAGAGAGCACTTCTATCAGATTGCTTTGGGATTTACCATGTCTCAGCAAGGATGCGCACTGGATAGACACTGTCAGTGTCATATGCTGCATCAGAGTTCTACGCTCAGCTATACTAATTTCACAAAAAGCAGCCCTGCTCCCCTAGGGTAAGGCCGTGATTACTCTTATTTTGCCATGGCTAAGTAAAATCCCTGAGAATATGCAACTGTTAGACATTGAAGGAAACGGCCGAAAGCATTTCTAAAGGAAAGGGACGCAAAACTTCAGACTAGTGCGGTTTAAGAAACCAAAGCAGTTCATGTAAAGTATACAGAGCAAGGCTGCTGTTATCTAAGAGTCACGTGGACCCCTATCAGTATCCAGGTCAGTTGTTCATAAATGTGAGCCATTAAAAAAACAAAACAACCCTAACCAATCAACAAACCAAACAAATCAAACAGAAAACACCGACCTTCTCTCCAACTCTAAATTTGAAGGCCAAAAGTTAATTGCTTGTTCTCTATGATTATTAAAAATCAGAAGCGGTCCTCTCTGCTTGCCAAACTGACATCACAAGTAAAAAAGTGCATTGTCTAGCAGTGTATTTGTTTCCACTTGGTCATCTGGTCTATTGCTTCCTTAGAGGTATAACTTGGGAGTTTGGCTCTGCAACATGCTGCATGGGTTTCTTTCTCAGTTGGTGGTTTGACTGGAAAGACAGACATCTTAGGAGCGCTCAATGCCCTGCAACAGTGGTGCACCGTGAAGTACACGTTTTGAAGGTAAGGAGACCTTGCTCAATTCCTTCTCTACAAGTCCCCCATTGAACAACAAGGACACAGGGATCATCTGAGGCCAGTTTCCCCAAGAACGTTCTCAGAAAGACCAACTTCACAGAGAAGAGCAAGACAAGAAAGCCTGCTCTAAGGCAGGATGCCACGCTGATTAGAGGATATACAGCATGGACCACTCTCTATTTGTTAGAAGAAAGACGACTGGTACAAGTTACTAACTGATGAAGCTAATGGCCCAATTAAGCTGTTAAGTTCTCTGCTTACAAAATAAAGCCTCCTTACTTTCTGCATCAAATGTTGGGTCTGATGCACCACTAACAAACCAGTGGTTCTCCTGCTAGTTAAAAAACAAAACAAAACCAAACA
>NW_009661043.1:0-2251 GCF_000708025.1 Charadrius vociferus | reverse complement strand
GTTGGACCAGATGATCTCTAGAGGTGCCTTCCTACCTTAACCATCCCTTACTAAAGAAGTCTGCAGATGGCCAAATGCCGTGGCTTGTCTTTGCTACTGGAGTTTCATAATTGGGGCCGGGGGCTGGGGGGGAGGAATATAGTCTGCCTGCGAACATGTTATTAACTAGAATATTTTCACAGCTGCTAACAACTTCCTATCAAGAACTCATGCTTCAGTTATGGAATCAACTGGAAAAGTGTGCATTTTCATCTGGATTCAGGGAGCTGCTTGATTTCCATAATATGTTTTGCTGTTGTCCACAACTTGTTTGTTTCTGTTAGTTTCTGGAAATATTTACACCTTTTCTTAGCACTTGTGGATTCTATAAGTTACAGAAAACTACCAGGGCAAATTATGTTCTAAATTATCCCAGGACATTATCAGGGAAACTGAGGGAATTAAAACTTGCTGAAGCCCAGTGCTTTCTGCCTGTCACTTTGTGCCTGCATGGCAGGGAGGGAGCAAGGAAAGATGCTGTTTTAAATAGGCACGGTTGCACTTCTGAAGCCCTGTTATTTCGTTCTTTTGCATAGGTCTCAGGGGAGCCATGGCGTTTGCTCTGGCTATACGAGATACTGCTACTTACTCACATCAAATGATGTTCTCAACAACGCTCCTCATCGTCTTTTTCACTGTGTGGATTGTCGGTGGAGGAACGACTCCCATGCTGTCGTGGCTGAACATCAGGTCAGTAGGCAACTGTACACTGGGGAAAATTCACTTTTCAAGCAGCAACTGTGCTAATCAGGCATAGTCCTACAGAACTTGTTTGCTTGCTAGAGGTGTTCTAGGTATTTAGAACATCATGTTTTTTTAGAGGAAGGTGCTAGTGCAGGCTGGTGAAGAAAATGTACTGATGCTGCTGGGATTCAGTCTAACTAAAGCTCTCTGATGCTCTGCAAGTAGGTATCTAGGTCTTTGTCAGCCCGGTAGGGTATGGAATAGTGTTGCCTGATACAGTAACCCCTTTACTGAAAAGAAAGAATTAATCTATCTAGTCCCATATAAACTTCTCTTCCTATTATATTAAGACATTTCCCTGGCTTTTGGCCTGTTATGCTTAAGTTAAATGGAGTCTTTAGTGGGTGGTGCTAAACTGAATGCACTTTAAACATCTATCCAAACAAACCTGATGTCGTCTAATCAACTAGGGTAAAAGGGGATCTTGCTAGTCTTCTAGGTGTGTTTCTTCCTGTCTTGAAGGGACCTGTGAAAATGGTAAGTGGCATGATTATAGATGTTTGTCTGTAAAACCTGGCCAATATTCAGTGCTTCTGAGCTGCAAGTACATTCATGTTTGAGGATACTTATCAACAGAAGTGCTAAAGAATCGTGAATCAATCATTATTAAAGACCACACATGTTGTCATTCTGTGAAAGCTTTGGCAGTTGGGGGAGCAAAGGAAAATAGAGTAGAACTAAAACAATACATGCTTTACAAAACCCTTCAGTGTGTTTCTCATATGTAAATTATTTGTGCTCTTTGGCACTTGGAAGCTTACACGGTCTTACTTTCTAATTGTGCTAACCAAAACTTGTATCCCATTGTCTTGTGACAGGATAGGAAGAAACAATCCTAGGTAAAAACAGTTTCAGTCTCTGGAAGAACTGATCATTCTTAGGGATTGGTGCTGGTTTTGGAGAACTTAAGTGAACTGCTTATGGCAATAGGTAGCAGGTGCTTTCTAGGTTGGAAAAAAAAAATGGATAGGACTCTCAGAAATGCTTGTGAACTTCTCTCATTGAAGACAGCATACTTCCAGCTGGAGACAAGCATTACAGCAGTGATTTAGAGTATCTCAGCTCTGACTAACAGCAAACATTGGGAAATCATGGTTTCCTTTTTTTTTGATGCAAAATTAAATCCATTTCTGTCCTTTAAAACTGTCTTTAAATGCAAGATCCAGATGGTTGGTGAGCGCATCACTTCCATGTAGTCAGGCTCTCTGAGGTTGTGTTGCTAACAACAGGTAATGCAGCACCTGATGTGAAGTCAACAACGAAACCAATTCCGGTGCAGATGTCATTAATGATTGTGACATACCACATCATAATGATATTTCCAAGCCCAGCCTGATTGGTTTCCGTTCCCACATGAGAGCTGTGTGTCGAGTTAAAAAAGGTACTTGGAATTGGTGCCACATGCAGCTTTCCATTTGGCACCTCTGACAACAGAAAGAGATTTCTGTCTGATGGTGGTATATAAGAA
>NW_009661042.1:0-2252 GCF_000708025.1 Charadrius vociferus | reverse complement strand
GTGTGTGTATATATATATGTACATGTAAGTACAGAAGCTGTGGCCTGTGACAGAACCTTGCCCAAGATGAGCCTCCTTCAAGAATATCAGAATTTTTTGTGGTTTCCATCTGCTATATTAAGGAAGATGGATTAGTGTGTTGGGAGCAAATTATGTGGCTGAAACTAAATTAGTATATCTATTGTAACACCATTCAAAATAAATGAGAAAATTCTTCAGAATGTTTTCTGAAGAATGAAATAAAGCTGGCATTTGAAAGGATCACAGAGGCACTATAGATAATAGGTTACAGATTGAAAATAAGTCACTAATAATCTAATTGCAAAAAAGGCGAAAGTCCTACTAATTTGTGTGAACTGGTGTTACATCTCCTGCTCTCTTTGGCTTTGCACAGGAAGAGAGAGTCAACAGGACAGCAGAAAAAACGGTTGGAGGTTTAGAAAAAATGTCATGTAAAGAAAAATTGAATGAATTGTGGATGAATAGTCTACACACACACACACAAAAATTGCTGCAGCACATCTAGATATACAAAAAGGCTGCTGCAAAGACAAAGGGAATAATTAATTTTCTTATGTCTATGATGGATAGGACTAAAAGTAATAGGCCAAACTGGAGGGTGGAGTGTTTAATCTTGGTACTAGAAAAAATCTTTCCAATATTAAGAAGAGTTGTTTGTGGAGGTTACAGACTATGGAATATTTTGGAGACACCTCAGTCAAGCTTGTTGGTCTTGTCTTGGGCAGCAGGATAGACTATACAAACCCCTGAGGCTTCTTCTGGGATTATTTTTGTCTGATTTTACTAAAATTGACAATTTTTTTCTATAAAGTGCTTTATAGGGAGTTTGTCCCAGGTAGTGAAAGGGGCCTATGGGGAGTCACTCATTTATGACCTATTTTTAACATGCCAGAGCTACGCAAATTGCCACACGCAGAGCTATTGTATTTTCCTTACAGAAGATTCAGTGCACTTGAAGATAGTATAGAATGGACTTAATAAACGTGCTTATTCGGAGTACAAAAACAAGAGGGGAAGTCAGCTAAGATGCTGTCTTAATAATAAAACTTTGGCTAATGTATAGTCAGATAGTTTACAGCTATAATACAGTGTTCTGTGCATCTAACCATACATAACGGTGTCCATTGTCTTCACTGATGCTCCCCTAAGTTTCAGCTGAGTTAAGCTTTGTGATACGAGTGTCTGTAAATACACCCCCATGCACACATGGTTTGGTTAACACTCAGTAATTTGATAGTAACATGCTCTTTTTCTTGCCTGTGGGAAATGAATATTGTCCCTAGAGTTTGAGACATTGTCATACCTGCTTTTTGGTCCCAGTGAGACTCATGATTATAAGTTTCCTTGAGCTGGAATGACAGAAAAACATAAAGGAGAAATACTACCTTTTCATTTTATTTAATGGAAAACACCTAAAGGTGTTCCTTTGGGAGACAGCATTGAAATAGCTAGTTTTGGCTAATGTGTTTCTAGGACTGAAAAATAAGTGTGTATGGCTTCAACTTGTCCTATGGGAGCAACGAGACATACTAAAACCTCTTTCTTTCCTACATTTTTAATGTGAGAATGTCCTTCTGGTATCATGTCTTAACAGAGCCCCACATAATTTTCAGATCAGAAGTTATGACTGCAAATAGCCTTCATGAGATCCAGACTGCAAAAACTGAGATCCAGAGAGCAAAAAAGTTACTGAATCACTGGTTGACTAAGAGTGCTCAGATTTGCATGCTAGATTGTTTTAAATGCAGTCAATAACAGGAAATGCATGACTGCTGGACCAAGACTGAATTCAGATAGCTAGAGCGACGTTGTTTGTATCACTCATGCTAACTTCTTTGGAGATACAGGTGGCATGTAAAGGCCCTGTTCCTCTGCATATAAGCACATACATTTCTTGCCTTCTTTGAAAGCTACACTGGGTTTATCTACGTGGTGTTTTCCAAGCTGACGAGGGTTTGCTTGGGCCACTCTGTGAGCCACCATGAAGCTTCCATTAGCTCAGCTGGGAGAGAAGCATTATTAGCTTTGGCACAACAACATTAGCTCCAGCTCAGCACTGACCACATTCTGGTCACTGACTGCTTCTGGTCTGGGCAGCTCAGAGAGCAAGCAGGCTGGGCTGGCACTTGGTCAAGGCACATGCAATCCTGGCTCCTGTCTGCATACTAAATGTCATGTCTGCATTCCCACCATGTTAGGCTAGGGCACTGGGAAAGGAAAAAAAAAAAAAA
>NW_009661041.1:0-2249 GCF_000708025.1 Charadrius vociferus | reverse complement strand
AGACTGGCGGATGCTGCTGCTGGCGCTTACTTTACCTGGGCTGCTCTGCATCCCACTTTGGTGGTGAGTATAACTAATTTAAAAGACCATAGTCTTTACAAGGTCCTGTCTGCAGATTTTTAAGACCCAGACTCAAAGCCAACCGGCCTTTACCAGTGAAATTCATGAATAGGCAGGTGAAGAATGGACATTGTGTTCTTTACTCTTCCCAGTTGCTTAGCTGCAAGTCCACAGCTTTGAGGGTGATCCGACTCATGCCTGAAAAGCCTATTCTTCATTTTCCATAGGCTTCCATAAAATGAAGTGAGGCACATGCAAAGGAAAAAAAAAAAGTCACTAAACCTCATCCTTCTGCATCAACTGAAATCCATGAACTTATAACAGAAGGACTGAGCTAGAGGCAGAAGGAGAAACCAGTTGTTTTGGGAACCTGGGAAATGCTGGGGTGACATAGATATGGCAAGCTACAAAACACTGCTTGCACATCTGTGAGACTTCTGTGTTTTCTTCTATCGTTAATGAAATTCTTTTATGTGGCATGTAAAGTTTAAATCGTCCACATGGTGGTGGTGTTTCCTCACTCACTAGCATTTATGCATGCGATTCCATCCAGCTTCTTACAAAGTTGAATGACTCAGGCGAATTCTGCTTTCTGCCTTGCCTTTGTATGACAGTACTTACAGTTAGCAATTTCGTAAGTGTTATTCTCTAAGGATATGCCTCTTAATGTACAGCGTGCTGCTTGTGTACTCACATTTCTCAATATGTTTAATTAAACTGTTTTCCCATACTCAGGAAAAAAGAGCAACCAAAACCTTCAGAGTTATTGCTTATTTCTTTAGTATTTCTAAAATCCACAAACGCATTTTAGTCCGTTCGTGTTCAGTACGCTAGTCTGCTCTTGTAAATCTGATTTTTGTTGTCATTGCTTTACTGCCTGCAAGCTATGGCAAGTTTTGAGCTCTTCATGCCTGGAACAATGTATATTGGTGCCTGCAGCAGTGCTCTCTGTGGAAATGCAGGCTCATTATTCTGAACCCTTTTTTTCAGGGTCATTCCGGAATCTCCGCGGTGGCTGATCTCCCAGAGACGATTTCAAGAGGCAGAAGACATCATCCGAAAGGCCGCAAAAACTAATGGCATTACAGCCCCAGATGTTATATTTGACCCTAGTGAGGTGAGATTTGTTCAGCAGTGCAGTTATTGCTGGACCTATTAATAAGCATGTAAAGGGATTAATTTCCGGATGTGTGAATTGAGTTATGGCGGCAGTGGGTTATGTACTTCTCAAATGGGTAAAAGGTCATCCTTTTCCTGAAAAGCTGAATACCCTTTCCTCACTTCATTACGATTTGCAAAGCCCTTGCTGTCCCATTCCCATGGGAATGCCAGCATGCATTCTAATGCAAACATCTTTTTGATCCAGTTTACAGCCACCTTTTTCCTTTTAAACTTTGAGTTTTGGGGGAAGGTAATGAATTTGAGGTACTTGCTGCTTTGTGATTTTAAATTCTTGCACTGAACAGTTTTTATGCTTGTGCAGCCTGATATACTTCTATAAAAGTCTAACACAGGACTAATCCTGGCCAGTGGCAGTATAAAGAATGTCATTCTAGTTCAATTCCATGTTCAACTCCCAATTTCTACTCCATGTTAAGGAGAGCAAAACTTGAGCTCCTTTCGGGTGGTGTAGCTCGCAGTATTTCTTCTTCCCCATCCGTTTCTTCCAACATGTTCTTGTTTCCTCTAGGCATCCCCCATTTGTCTGAGCTGTTGGTGACCTTAAGATGTAGAAGCAATTCCACACTCGCTCAAACATGACCTCCAAAGGTCAGACAGACAATCTGTTTACATAATCCAGGAGAACGGGCACCTCTGTAGGCAGATCTGTAGAGTCTGTCTGGGCAGTTGCCTAATTCTGGTTAACAGTCGACATTGTCTTGTCGTTTACATGAAAATGCCCTGGATATTCACTTGCTTACAAGGCCTCTGTACCAGCCGAGGAAACCGGTTAGCCATTAAGTGGTGGTGTGTTTGCTATTGGGATTGAAACGGGCCTCACTTGGGTTGAAGTTAGCTGAGGTGCAAACAAAGCTGTTTGTCCAGATTTATTTGTAGATAGTAGAACAGCCGTCCTGGTCTTGCTAGAACAGAGTGAGAATGCCAGGAAAACCCGGACCTTCTTCTGATAACTTTTGCCTTGGATTTTTATTAGAGCACTCTCTTTTTCCTTTTTTTTTTCCTCCTTC
>NW_009661040.1:0-2247 GCF_000708025.1 Charadrius vociferus | reverse complement strand
ATCCTGTTGAGGAGGGGGAGTGAGAGGGCATCTGGGTGGACATCTGGCAGATGGCCAAGATCAACTCATCTCAAGCATCTTCATTATTATTTTAGTGATCTCAAGAAAATAATGTAAATGTGTTAATTGTAGGGTATGACACAAAGATCAGAGAAGGGTGCTTAAGCTATAGGGTACTATGGAAATGAAAGAACATATGACTTCACATTGATCATTAACTTATTTTGTTAATTAAACAATATATATCACTGCTAGGAGAGACATATCAGAACATTTTCACAAGGAAGTACATGGAAAAAAGGAAAAGAAGTGGATTAAGAACATGCTGCATCTTGCTGTGATCAGGGAACTGCTTATGATGATTCTGACAATGGTGTGTTCATTCTCCTCCTCATTGCTATCATAAAACTACCCAAAAAAGCCTTAGTAAATTTGTCTCTCTGAAGAGATCTTACTTACTGTAACACCACTTTGATCTCTATGTATTTGGCTGATTGTAGTTAAGGTAAAAGATCATCAGTTCTCAAACTGAAACACTAGTCTGTGACATTCTGATATATATTAGGTACTAATAAAAACAATGTAGGGAATGACACACTCAATTACAGAGCTAACCTATATCATGCAGTTTAGAATTTCTTGGATGCAAATCATGGTTTCGGACAGTTAACCAGTACCAGGGTAGGCCATATTTTCTGCTGGGACATTTTCTTTATTTCTTTATGGCATGTTTCACAGATAACATAGAAATGTGCACAGAGTCTACCTTCGTAAAATCATGTAATACTTTGCTTAGTAATTTTAACAACTTCTGTATATTGATTTTTCATTCTGACTTAAAAGATCACTGCTTTTTATCAGTTTGTGCATGTATGATAAAAATTTGTTATTAGTTTTGGTTTTTACAACCCCTGCTAGAGAAATTTCCAGGTTTCTCACAATATTATCCTTCTTTCTTGGTGGAAAAAAATATTGATAATTCCCCAAATGCTGTTTTACTTCATCTTGTGTAAGCTTGAAATCCTTTTTTCTCTTCTATCTTCTTCCTTTGACGTTTGATGTGTTTTGCTGTTTGGAAAAAAAAGAAAAAGCTAGAGTAGTATTTTGGACTGTATCTTCATAATCCCCATTCCCTTTTAAATGTGTTCCCCTGAGATGTTGTTTACATGTCTCAGTTCCTTCCAGTGTTTCAAAGACAGCTTTAGAGTCAGAAGTTGCTTAGAGCTACAGGGTTTTGATTATATAAAGTTTAATTATGTTGCAGAAAATCACTAGTGAACTAATTCTCCTTCACATCTGTTGGTAGAACTCCCAGTGGTGTCTAAAGGGGTTTCACCTGCATAAGAAGTGCTTATTTCCTCTTCAGAGACCACACAGAAACCCCATGAGATTGGTAGAGAAGTTCCTGTAAAGTTCATGTGACATTACACAAGACTTCAGATTTCTAGAAGTTCCAAGGAAGATCTGTACCAAAATGGTTTAGAGGAAATTGAACCTTTTTGGTTTTACATGGCCCTAAATCTCATAATCATGTAGGACTGAAAGAGAATGCCTACAGTAGAAATTTAAACATGCCAGCAACATCCTCTAGCCCTGAGGTTAAATGGCATGGCTTATCATCAGACACTTGTTTCCCTCAAAATAGGATGGCCAAATCCAACCTGAGTATGGTCCCTGGCACATGCAATTACCTGGACAATGCAGCAAATCTCTGGGAGACTGTTGTTTGGCACAAACCATGCCAGGGACTGAGCTAAAATTTAAACAGGGTGGACAATCACAGGCTATTACAAGCTCACACTCTGGAGCAGTTTTATTTACTTTTATAGGCATAACCAATGAAACCACATAAGTCATCCAGTCCCATCTCTTGTAGTCACAGATAGCTTTGTCATTTATATTTATTTAAGAAGGGTCCAAAGATCTTCCAAAAGACCTCCACTCTCCAAAATATTGCAATCCACAGAAACACTCCTCAGATACCCCACAAAACTATTGTAATTTCTGAAGAGAAAAAGCTGTTCATGTGTATGATTCATGTGCTCTAAAGGAGTTATTTCAAACAGGTTGTGTGACTAATATGATTAAAGTATCAGTTCCTTTCCACTGGGCTTAAAGGAGGTAGATCATAACATGATGACAATAAGCACAGATGTTCCTTCGGCAGATGTCTGAAGCTTGGTTAGATAGACTTCATGCTGAAACCTTAATAGAATCATGGAATCATACAATCATAGAATGGTTTAG
>NW_009661039.1:0-2246 GCF_000708025.1 Charadrius vociferus | reverse complement strand
AAAAAAAAAAGAAGGAAAAGAGACAGACTAAAATATTCTGATGTGCTGAATTCGAAAACATGGCATTTTGCCTACATATTAAAAACTAAGTGTTAAAGCAAACTGGAGAGAAATTAAATAGACAAGACATCTTTGAATAATACATAATCATAAGGCTCTAAAGACAGTTTAGAAAGCTTATAAATGCTACTTCCACTAGCATTCATTGCTTCCTTTTCTTTTAGTTCTAACAACAGCATTCCCCAGCACAACTGTTCTAGTTCCACCACAGTTGTTCTAGTTCAGGACACAGAGTGAAACATGCCACCAAAATCTATATAAAATCTTCTCTACAATATGGAATATTCAACAACCTTAGCACTGATCATCTATTACGAACAATATTATGTCAAATAATATGTAAACTCCCCAGGACATCACCTCATGCACATGCATTCAGCAAAGATAGTTCCTGCCTAAGGAGGCATACAATTTACATGGGAATAAAGTTCCACAATCACAAAACTCCCAAGTACTTCAATAAATAGTGCTTGTTTTAACAACTCGGATGATAACGATTTTCCCTTTCCTCAGCGACAAAACACTCAGTAACTTCCTTTGGTCACCATAAATTGCAATAAAGTAGACAGCAATAGTGCAAAGAAATCTGCATTCAAGAAAATGATGTCTGAGCTACGCAGATCTGTTTGTGATCATACTTTCATTCTGCACAATACGTTAACTTCCGTAATTTAAACCATACAATTCATACGAACTATGGAAGCGCAGTCCAGAAGATGGTGAAGTCCCATTAGCTAAGCATTTCAGTATGTCATTCACATGTTAATTGCTTACCGTAAGTTTATTACTTACTTTCCATCTACTTCTGGTCTTTTGCACACACAGTGAAACTTGCCACCAAAATCTATATAAAGATCATCTTCTACAACATGGAATATTCGACCAATGGCAATTTTGTCTTTGGCAGGTCCCATCTGAATTAAAGGAGAGCATCTCAACATGGATGCAAAGGATTCAGATTTCCCTGAAGGAACCTAGAAATTGAAAAAAAAATTTTTTTTCACAAAACATACTATGTGAAGGAGGAATTAAATTAAAATTGTAACATACAAAAAGGTTTCATTCACTAAATTACAAGTAAAGACTTCATGTGGCCAGTGCATTTTTAGTAAGACTTCTAAGGAGGCATCTGGTACATATCTCCAACCCAAAACATTTCACACGTTAAAGGTAAAGCTTTCATTAATTCACTCACACAAAATCATAACACTTTGCATCTTCTGAAAACATCTGCCAGTTCTACTACTGGTTAGGCAAGCTGATTTAAAAATGCATTCCCAATATTAGGAGATACTCCTGAAAAGAACATATTTCATCTCTTTGTTATCGACTCGGTGAAAACCAAAAGAGAATAAGTTCCTTGCAGCTATTCATGCAACTATTTAATAATGAATAACACTTAAATCTTTATTTTAAAGAACAAAACCATTTTTGCCAAAGCAGCAAAAGTAAAAAGCATGCACAGGACTGATCTAACACATTACAAAAGTTTGCACCATCACTTCTCTCATTTTTCAGTCTACAATATCAAAGTAAGTATTTGAATTCAGTAACTAAATAAACAAAATGCCAGGTTCTTCTCATAGAGCTTTGGGAAAATGGGAGGAGATAAATCATCCTGCTCTTCTTCATGGAGACATCTCTGTTCTGTGATCTGAGAAAGCTGACTACCACAGGCTTTTCATCATATGCTAGGTGAAAATCGCCAGCTAAATCAAGGCAAGACTGATTCTCACATATGCTTTCCCTGATACACTAAATTTGACCACTTTTTAAGATTACTGCCTTTGAAATACAATTAGTAAGAAAAGCCTTCTTGCCAGTAACGAATGAAAAGGGAGATGCATTTTGGAAGCAGTACGTACTCAAAATCTGAAAGTGAATCTAAGGAAATCATTTTATAAATGGATAAGCAGATTCAAAAAAAGAGAGCCTATTAATCTTCCTCTGCATTTAGCAGTAATTAACTGATATAATAATCACTTCATGCAAGATTCCAGATGATTTTCAAGCCAGCAGAAGAACTAAACAGAACAAAATAAACAAACAATTAAAGGTTGAGAGATCTCTTGGCTTCAACGACGCACTTTCCCATTGACTACTTCAAGTGGATGCTGAAAATCCATCTATATTTTGTACCACCAAAGAATAATACTATAATTTTCCACCTGTACATTTGGAAACTT
>NW_009661038.1:0-2239 GCF_000708025.1 Charadrius vociferus | reverse complement strand
ATTAGCCATTGGCAAGGACTCTGAATCATTGACCGGAGAAATAAATTCTGCAGGGATCATTCTTCCTACAGCCTACACAATTTCTGTTAGTATGCATCTGGACTAAGTCTAACTGGAGCCCTGGGCTTTCTCATGCGCTCTCCATAACTAACCCTATCCTTTATCCTTCGAGAATCTTTTGCTGTAAACCACCAGGCATTTCTCAGATAAAAAGTTTCTTAGGGAACAACTCTTTCTACAGTGGGCACCTATATTTGACAGTACTTTTCCAGATCCATTCCAGCTGAAGCTCTAGCCTTTCTCTCTCCTTCAACAGTAACCCTAACCCTAATTTGCACCTAAGGCTTAACTAAGAACTCCAACTGTTGCCCAAATTAAACAACTCCCCATGGGAGAACTTCCTTCTGTACACTACAGCTCCCTTTGACAGACCCTCTCCAGAATCCCTTGAGTGCAAAAGCAGGTTATTTATTGTTCTTATCCTGAACTGCAAAATAACCTTGAACCTCAACATTAGCTGAGCTTTTGGCAGTCCTCCAGCTGTTCTCCAGTTGTAGATTTGTTAAGGTAGAGTTATTTTATTAGCCTACACATTATTTCAATGTAACCATAAAATTATTATCTCTCTTTATTTAGGAATGTCTTCTGAAATTGTCTCTCAGTTGCACATTGCTGATATTGCCTTTTGAGAATCCTAACCCTGGGCAAAGCTAATGCCATGGGAGACGTAGATCCACAGGTAAAGTAGTGCTTGAGGGCACAAACTAGTAGCAGCAGGCAGGTTTTCTCTACAATTCATCCTTTGCTGTTCTGACCCTCCCACTTCCCGAATGAATTCCATCTCTAATTCTTATGAAGGCCTTGAAGACATGTGACACTCCACTTGCTCAGTTGGAAACTTGACTCTTCAAGCCTCGTCTGAGGGAATGCATTCTCATGAAGCATTTCAGGTCCCTGTCAGTCACCTAAACCTTTGTTGAGCCCAGTGTCTTTGGACACACCAGCCCTGAGTCTTTGGAGACACCAGCCCCGAGAAGGTTTAGTTCTAGCAGCAGCCCTACCTGCTTGGATAGATTCTACAGAGCCCTTCTCAAGGGCTTTCTACTTATGCCTTCTCCAGCACCTGAGCCTAATTTGAGATAAATACCATGGGACACATGCATTGCCTGGAGCAAACAGTGCTATAAAACAATGTCAGGTATGAGACCTCCCAGAAGCCTCTTCATCCTGCTGCCCTTGCATGTCTGGCATGACACCTATTCAAAAACCTGTCTGGGCTATGAGACACTATGACCTCCAAGAGAATGCATTCTTGTAGCAGCTTCCCTGTCCTTAGGCAGCTTCTCCTGAGTCCTACTCCCACTGCTTGTCCTTGGTGTTTCCTTTAGAAGAAACCTGAGATCAGAGATTAATGAAATGGGATACATGGACTGACTTGTTCATCAAGTCTACTGCAGTGAGCTCCAGCAGCAGCCCTCTCATTCTTTGGTCAGAGTTTTCTGAGCTTCTCACTAGCTCTGTGTTTTATCTTTCACCTTCTAAATGTTTTTTCTTTCATCTGAGCCTAAGATAGTTTGAAATCTATTCCTTATTTTATCTACCCATAAATATTTGTACCAAATCTCTCTCTTTTCACAAAGATGAGCCAGTGTATGATGCCAGATGAGCAGCACAATGTTAGTTTGAATGTAATGCTTCTGTGAAGGAAGGATACCACTCACTGTCTGGAAAAGAACCTGAGAATCTGTCCCCTTTTTAATAGGAAAGAAGTCCTCTTGGCCCTTTTGCTGTCCTGTAGAGCATCACATCACTGGTACTCTGAATCTGTAAAATCTCTGTATTTTTACTCTGAAATTAAAATGATTTTTTGAAACCCTTGGTCTCCCAAACCACAGTACAGGATATGGGTCCATCAAAAACAGGAATCAAAGAATACACTGGTTGGAAGCCAAGCCATGAAGATTTTATGAACTCTCTTCTATTAAGTGTTCAAATATCTTTGGATGCAATCAGTAATAAAAACAAATTAAAAACCCCTTTCTGTGAGTTCTCTTCCACATTTGAACCAAGAAGTTTGCCTGTCACTCACTGCGTGTAACTCAGTTAAATAAAGTTATATCAAGGACACTATACCATAAATCAAAATGTCTTTAGCAACATTGCACAAGATTTTAAAATGCCAAAATATTTGAGCTAACACTCTGGAAATATTAATTTTGGTATATTCTTTTTTTTTTTT
>NW_009661037.1:0-2249 GCF_000708025.1 Charadrius vociferus | reverse complement strand
AAATTACATGTATGCTCGCTCCTTGGCCACTTTACTTTGTTGAGGGCTTAGTATGGGTGTGAAGCAAGATTATAAATACTGAATCTTTTCTACTGTGGTTTTCTAAGGAAACGTGGTTTACATACTAACACTGAGAGAGAGAGTTAGTGCCTCTTCTTCCTCTTAATTAAGTTTCAACCTCTTTGGCCAAATTGGTTAGAGAACACCCTGAGGGGAAGGATGCTGCAGGGGCCACAGCTTCTTGAACTGTTTGGGGAAGTTGCCCTGAGATGTAAATCTGCTGCCAGCCAGGGTCCATTAGTTCCTGTGGTTATGTGACTGTGCACTGACATCCTGCTGAGCTCTCCGCTGTGGGGCAGATGTGCTCTCCTAGCTGCCCCATGGCTCCTGTTTCCCACTCATCTGCCTCAGGTAGCCCATGCCCTCAGCACTTTTCCAAAGGCCACACTCTTGTGAGGGTACAGACTCAGTCATGAGAGTAGTAGTGCTTCTCCTGCATCTTCCCACTACGCTTCTTTCTTGCCCCAAACAATAAACAACCAAACCCAAATTCTGTTATAATACAGCAAGAAGGCTCAGCTTACCTCAGCCCAAAGACCTGAGTCATGGCAGGTTACAGAGGGTCAGGGTTTGCACAGAGCCAGCAGTTTTTCTGGAAGCCCACAATGAGACCAGACCACAATGTGGTCAGCACAGACTTTGCAGGTAGCATCCTTGCTGAGACCGAGAACCCAGCAGCTCATAGTATAGTCAGCCAACAGTATGTGGAAAAATGTTTCCACATTCTGAGTTTGAAATTCTCTCCTATTCACCTTTTTTAGTTTGCTACCCTTTTGGTTCATTGAAAAGCCTTGCTTTGCAAAGTCAAAGAGCTCAAGGACAGAAGAGTGAACACATTGTATGGAGGGACCTTCTGTAGAACACAGGCTATTTCATTTCATTGACTTCCACTTGTGTGGAGGCTGATAATTTGTGTTTGGTGAAAGCATATCTTCCAGAAAGGCATCAACTCTTGATGTGAGGAGACTGAGGGATGGAGAAGTTGCTGCTTCTCTTGGTAATTTGTTCCAGTAGTTAAACACTTGCAGTGTGATTTGTGCCACATTTCTAGTTTGAAGATGTCTTGCTTCACTTTCCAGGCTTCCATTCACCCATTTTTCTATAGTTGTGCTTATCCACAGTGAACCTTAGTCTTTTTCAAGGTTCCTGCGTTCTTAGTTGCAGTCTCTTGCTTTGTAGATGTGGTCTGCGTTCCTTGGTCCTTGATATATTACTCTATATTTGGCTGAATGAAAATATATTCAGTTTGAACAGGTATAATTTAGAAGTGATCCACTTTATTTTATATGTCTGCTCCTCTACCAATCTCTGCAAACTTTACCTCAAGTATTTTGCATTTATTTCCACATCAGTGATGAGATGTAAAATCATGTTCTGTTTACTCACGATCTATGCAGAACCCCACACCAAATCCTCCTACTGAATGATGATTCCCTGTTCATTGTTTCTTTTGAAATTCTTCAGACAGTCCTCAATCCGTTGAATAGGTACTTTATTGTTAACGTATAATGCAATTTAAATCACAATGATACGAGGTAATAAGTCACAAGCTCTACAGAAGCCAGAATTTTTGTAGGTATTCATTTACCTTTGTCAGCTAAGTTTGTAATTTAATTAGCGTATGAAAGCATATTGCTTTAAAAACACTTTGTCCCCATAATCTTATGTTGCCTGGCATTAATTTTATTGATACCCATTAATTCTTTGAGTATTTAATACTGACTCAGCATTTCTGTGATCTTTCCTGGGAGTATTGTCAGGCTGAGAATGCTTCCTTTTCTCCTGCCCTTTTTGACTATTGACTCAACATTAGGAGTCTCCTGGTCATATCAAGTTCCTCGATATTCTACAATGTATTAAAAATTAATATCAGGAGGCCAGGCATGTCTGTAAGCCAGCTTTTTAAGAATTGTGGGTATAGGCTGTCTGGCCCACAGAACTTGTCCCTGCTCCCAAATATGTTCATTATTTACTAATGGAATGAATTATCACCAACTCGGAACAGGTATTTTAAATAGTTACAGCAATGGTTATAAGACATTCTGCTACCTTGGCATTAATGATTTTACCACTTTTAACTAGTATCACACTTTCATTTTTCTTCAGATTTCTTTTGTTCCCAGAGTATCTTCAGACACCTACATTGCTGGATAGTTGTGCCAAGAGAGTGCTGGTGAACGGAGTTAAAT
>NW_009661036.1:0-2243 GCF_000708025.1 Charadrius vociferus | reverse complement strand
TGGACTTGCTTTGAGTTTGGGCTCCAACGTCTGCTATTCAGAAGGCTTTCACATCTTTCTGAAGGTGTGCCTCATCCCTTCAAAGTCTGAGTGTCGTATTAAAGTAATTATTAATGTAAGTCATCTGTAACCAGCAGCCAGAGCTTGATGGGGTCAGTTAGCAGCCCAAGCAGAGTGAAGGGACAGAGCTCTCGCATCAATTAGCAGCAGTCAACACCAAACTGAAAAAAACTGGTAACAGGCCTGCCTTCCCCTTCCTGGGAGTCAGGTCCACGCAAGGTGGAATTGCACGTCCTTCACAGTTACTTCCAAGGCTGAGAGCGGCAAGTCAAATCATTAGCTTGTTTCCTCGTGTTGTGGAAAAGATCCAGACACGTTGGGCTTGTGGTTGGGATTGGCTCACAGAGAATGCAGCTGACAAAATTAAAGGAAGCAAACCTGCAGTATTTCGTAACCTTCTCTGATGCCAGTAATAGCACAGTAGGCTGCAGCAAGCATCAGTGAATGCTGCTCAAGGATGGCTGCTGGGCTCACCTGTACTTCTGCGTCATGAGAAAGCAGCAGAAAGGACAGTGTTTCAAGGAGCGGCAAAGAGACGGTGTTTCCACGAGCGTGCAAGCAGCTGGGTGAGTCCTTTACAGGCCACAAGCACTGTGCGCCAGACACGGCACTGCACCGATACCTTACTCCAATTACAGATGAAATCAGGGTGGCAGGCATAAACTATGGCCAAGCAGCGATGGAAAAAACAATCACCAAATTTTTAACTGTGACTGGAGACTTGCACGCCTATCAGTTAGGTAGACCTCAACAGAGCCAATGTTTGGCAGAAGCCAACCCGTAAATCTGCCAGCCAGGCAGTCTTGAGTGTTCCCTGTTTCACGACAGTCATTTCTGAAATCGTAAGTCACTCCTGTAAACTGGAGCCAGGAAAGCCAAAAAGTTTTTTCAAAGTGCAGGGCAAGCTTTAGCCGTTTCAGTGCTTGAAGCTGGGTGAATTAAGTCTATATGAATAACAGATGTGTAAAACACAGCTGACTTTTCTGCTCTTGGCATGTAAGAACAGAGGTGGACAAACCTTCAGATGTGTCCATTAGTGAAAATTATTCCTCAAATTCGTCACCTCCTCTAACTTCTGCCTAGCTACCACCAGCAGTTCTCCAAACCACTTGCCTTGCTGAGCTACGTCAGCGAGCTGTGGCTGGTCGGATAACGTGAGAAGTCAGATAAGCTTTCTCCCTGACCAGGCAACTGCACAAGCACTTCCAGTGAGAGTACTTGTCTTTCAAACAGTTGAATATACAGCTTCGTGAATATTCAGGCAGGTGATTGGGAAAATCACCATTTCTGTGCTCGTGGCTGCTCATCGGAACGTTCTGGAAAAACCAGCCCGCTAGGGGACCCAGCACGCTCCACAGCACCAATGGGTATTTCCTGCAGGAACTGGAGACCCTGGGAAATGATGTCGCTTGTCCTCTCAGCGTAAGGACGCCAGGTGATGGCGCGCTGGGAAGGATGGATGCCAGCGCTTTGTGCAGCTGCTCCTCTGCCCAGGGACAGCGCTGCCCTCCTGGCCGTCACGGGGGCTTCTTCCCCCAACAGCAAATCCTCCTTTGCCAGGCGTGCAGGCCCACCAGCACCTGCCTGGTTCTCGGAGCGCTGCTGACCTTGCCCAGTACTTGCTGGCAGCAGATTCCCTTGAACCAGGAGAATCCTCACGCTTCCAGAGCTCCCGGATGAAGGGGAGGTTTCAGCTCCGTGTCTGCCTGAGTCTCAATACCAGGCAGCTGCTGTGCCAGCCAGAAGGGAGCTGCGTTTTTCCAGACTGCCTGCCTATGCTGCTTGGGGATGGCAAATGAAAACACAGGCTTGGTTCTAGCGTTCAGCCAAAGTGGAGAGCGTGCAAATGATCACCGTTCTAATTAGTCTGATTACTCTGGAGGCAGCAGAGTTTTCCCCGTCGCTTAGCAAAATGAACGTGTGGCCGATTCAGGCCTGGGTGGCCAGTCAGCTGAGCCAGCTCATGCCCAGCACGTGTGGGGCGAGCCAAGGGCATGTGGGAAGGCCTCCCCTGGGAGCACATCCAGCACCGGGAGGGGCTGTCGCGGAGGCTTGTGCCCCCTCTGCTGCTCGGCGTGAAAAAGCCGTGATGCCTGGGGTCCCCCAGAAATGACAAGGCCTCACCAAGGAAGCCGTGTGGTCAGGACCATGTAGCTCTCCCCTCTCCAGCAAGGGTATGAAGG
>NW_009661035.1:0-2246 GCF_000708025.1 Charadrius vociferus | reverse complement strand
TTCGTGAGCATTAGGTCTATTTGTAAAACCCATTAATCTGCTCATTTTGTACAAATATTGCACAGGGGTTTTAAATGAGTATGTTTATGAATGAAATGCATCATAAAGAAACTATATGATGAATTTCATAAAAGTAAACAATTAAATTTCACAACAATTCTTTTTAATATGAAAGATTGTTGCAAATATTTTATCATCCTATTTAGAGAAATAACATGACTGCAAATATACATGTGGAAAGAGATGGCAAGGATGCTGCAAACCCAGTCTGAGCTTCTGTACAGCCTGACTCCTCTGTGTTCACCTATGTAACTTTTGCATTGCACCTATATAACTTTATGCAGACATCATTTATCTCAGTAGAACAATTACTTCTGGTAAGAAAACTGGGAAGATACTCAGGTCTTCCCCTGGACGATGATTTTATGTTCTTGTAATATGATTTTATGATTTGGGTAGGTTTGCAAAGGAATGCAGGGTTTCAGACTGACAGATCCCATTGCAAACGCAACACTACGATTACAGCTACATTCACTGGGAAAAGATATTGTAAATGAGATCTCACTGCAAAGTTAATGTGCTCTGCTATTCTAGGATGGAGCAACTTGGCTCTAATGTCTGGGTGGTATTATTAGCGACAGTTTCGGCTGAGGAATGAACAGCCTGCGTTCCAGTGCTACAGGTCCTTGATTGCAGTGAGGGCGTCTCCTTCCTAGGACCATTCCTGGAACTGATTTTTCAATTTCCATTTGTTATGAGTACAGCTCCACCCGTGCCAGAAATGACAGGAATAATCAGATCTGCATAAGCAAAGGAAGCAAAGGACATGAAGCCTTATCGTCTAATGTGCAGAGCACTAAGAGCTCATGTGGAAGCCCACGGGGTTTACTGAATGGTTGGCATTTTCAAATCAGAGCACTATCCACTCTGATCTGTTCCTCTTGCCCAGGGAGAAATTCAACATGTGTTCTTACATAACACTAGTTTAAATGAGGATGACTTGCATGCTTCAAGGCAAGCTTGTGCTCTTTAAGGGTTTGCTTTCTTTAACTGTATTATTCTATATCATCCAGCAGGATGTTTCTGAGACCTTGCATTTTGGCTGAAATTCTTTTTCCAGTTCTACTAACCAACTTACCATGTCAACTTCAGATATGCTGTCAATGCTTTCTACCTGCACATCAATGCCCACAGGTATTGGAGACCCTTCAATGTAACAGAATGAAAGAGTGATGAGAAGCGTAAATCCATATTTTTAAAGGGAAGACTGTGTATTAGTAACATACAGAGAGCACCCCAGCCCATCATTTACTATGGTCTGTCCACAGTACACTGAATGAGAAAGTCTGTGGCAACAAAGGAAAACCCAATGCTAAACAGTTGTAAAAAAAGTACAAAATCTTCAGTGATCTTTTTGCAGCCAGACTAGTTGCTGCCAATTGCCAACTGTCCAATTGCAGTTTGGACAGCAGTGACAGCTTCCTTGTGGTGCCAAAGCTAATGAACTGCTTGCAGTGCTATTTAGAACTGTCATAGGGAAAAGCTGAGTAAATATATCAAATACATCAAAGATTGCAAAGCTTACTTACCAGTTCCAGTGCTTATTCCCACCCTTATAAACAAAATATCTATCAGGCCTCCTAATTATCTTTACTGACTTAACTATTTAAAGTTTGGCATAGACATTTGTGAAAAAGGATTGCTGGCTCACTACCTCTTAAGGGAAAAGCTGTACACATAGTAATCATGTTCTGTGATGGAGTGTTGTGTATTACTGAGTACATAATTTATTATCAAGTACAATACATGCCAAACTGCACTGGGTGACTTTATTATATGTACTGCCCCACTCTTTCATGCCACTGAAAAAGGCTGTGAGTTTATAACACAATGGGATCTAAATGAACAAATTATAAAATCATATTTGCATTTTTACAATAGTGACTAAAAATCAATTAAAAATTCCAGCAAAAATATGAAATTATTTCCAGTCTCTTCAATGTGCAACATCTAGAATGAAGGATCTAGTTCTGTATGGGCTATGTAACTGTGTAATTTTCAGCAAGTCATTCCACTAAAGCAATTGACTAATTACTTCCTTACAGAGGAAGGAGAGGAGAGAGATATATGCATACATGTGTATACACCCTACCCCCCCAAAGAATGTTCTGCATTGTGCATGAAAACCAATAGTAATTATTGTACATGGGATTCATAGCATCATAGAATCATCTGGGTTGGAAGGG
>NW_009661034.1:0-2235 GCF_000708025.1 Charadrius vociferus | reverse complement strand
GTTTTCAGCTTTAACCTCTTTTCCCATTTGCTTTGTTTTTAGCAAAATTATAGTGCTTTTTGGAGTAAAAAGTTTACTTCTAGGATTATTAAAAAAAGTTCCCCTTTCTGACCATGCATTCATTGTCCTGAACTCTTCAACTGCTTCAGACACCAAAAATAGAAGTGGAAAATGGAAAGTAATAATTGGTATACCACAGAAGAAAAAATATGCACTGAAATTCCCTGTGCCATAATAAACACTACTGAAAAGCATTCAGGATGACATAAGTCATCCCAATACAGGAACTGACATTGAATTAACTGGGTTGCAACGCACCAGGAACTTCCAAGATGATAAAAAAAAAAATTTAGGCCCTGGTTCTTAATGATCTTTAGACAGACCAGTACCACAGATGTCCCTCTGTACGTACCTGTGAAGATACCTTTTCTACAGCTCTGTTAAGCTGCTCTGTAAAGAAGACATGAATTGCATCCAATTACTAATTTGCCAGGAATCTTGCTTTTTAAGATCACTGAATCAGAGCTCTGGGAATTGTAAGGGATTGCACACAAAAGCATTTTCAAAAATGTCTCCAAAGCCAGCATCGTTCAGACTGAACAGCAGGTTCATCCTCTGATCCAAGTCTGTTACAGCGGAACAGCGCCAAACAAACGTCTATTAATATTCTGCCAGGAAGCACGAGCGGATGGGCTCTTGCATTACATTAAGTGAAGCGGTCAGGTTAAGAGTTAGGCATCGGGCACGCAGTTCCTCTATTCAAGTACAAACCTCTTCACCCATCATCATGTGTTGTCAAATGCTTTTGTGCACTGCAATATTAAATACTAGTACCCTGGGGATGGGAAATGAATAGGCACAACATGGAAATTATGATGCATGCAACAATACTCTTTAACCTATTAACAAGTATGACCAAGCTTACTTATTCTGAGCTCTCTAATCATCAAGGCAAGAAGACATCAACAGCTACTGTGTCACACTGACAGGGCCTTCAATGGCAAGTGTGGTTCAAAGGTCCGTAGGAAACACAAAAAGGCTTTGTTTTTTGATGTAAAGAACAAAGCTACCATGTGGCACAGCATCACACATGCAATTAGTCAGGAAAGTTAATACAGTAGAAGCAGATGGTGGAACCATGTCAACATTTTTAGCGTGCACATTTCCCCTTACTCTGAATTCGCTGTGAACCGAGGTCATGGGGGAGCAGCAGGCAGATTGTCTATAAGCTGGACCACACCAGGGATCAACATTACCCTTTTATCTACCCATCGGAGGTACTTGTGTACTTCCACCTCTACTGTCATAGCTCCCATCTTTCAGACACCTCTTCACCACTTCTCCATGCCCATTAACCTCACTACACATAGAGAGAAACTGAGGCAAAGAGAGACAAACAGTCCCTGACCTTGGTTGTGCTGGAAGATGCTGACAAGGAAAGGCATCAAAAATACACCTTCTGTGGCACTTACGCTGCTCATTTTGCTCATTTCTGCAGCGAATCAAATTACCAAATGATATACGAATCCCTCACACAGTACAGCTACAGGACACATCACTCCAAAGTACTTTATAGATTTGCAAAGAGCAACTGTTCCTCCGACGCTTCTCACCTACCAGACCTAAAGCTCAGCTAACCCAGGACAGGAACAAAAGGCTTCTCGTTCACCACCCAATTGCACTGGATGCGCAGAAAATGTAAAACCCAAACCACAAGGATCACATAAAGAAATACAATAAACACTGTGATTCGTATGACTTTGTAGTAACAGCCCTGCACACAGCCTTCAAAGTCTCCTCTGCTGTTACTGTCAACCAGTTCTGCCCAATTCCCCAGCTCTGTACCTCATGGATTTCAATGGTACCCAGGTGAGGATGGAAGGAGCTTTCAGCTCTGTAAGTCATTTAATTAAAATAAAATGAGCAACCAGTGGTTAGTCAAACCACATGTACGCTCCAGCCACTAGAGCTGCCGAATTCTGCAGCCCTCAGTCCAATCCGATTTCCTTTAAAGCTCCTGGCAACCCATTAATTAAAACACATTATTTACAGCTTCCAGGGGCTTGAAACCATGGGATGCATTTGATGGAATTTATGCAATTATGTACAGTCAGTCCTAGCGACAGGCTCCATTCTTGCTCTTCCTCTCCTCTGCTCCCGCACTCAGCTGTCTCCTCCCCCACAGCTTGTCCACGCAACACCGTTCGGCCTGGGCCTGCCACGGCACGATCGGCT
>NW_009661033.1:0-2240 GCF_000708025.1 Charadrius vociferus | reverse complement strand
AAGGAGAAATATGTTGGTGGTTCCATTACTTTCTTTACAGACCTCATCAGGCCCCAGGGCATTGGTCTTTTTTTTTGGAGGGGCTGTATGGAGTGTGATTTTCAGGGATTCAGATAGGAGGTTAGGAGATAAAGAGGTCATTCAGTGTCAGGCTGCGGTCTTCCTCTGGCTTTGGCAAGTCCCTTCAACCCAAGCCCATGATGCAGAATACGTGGACTATTTACTACCCGGACATTGGAAGTCTAAGGTTGGCATCCAACCTTCCTCCCCTCAGCTTTACGCTATGGGGATGAGATGTCTTTGGACACCTTCAGAGGCATCTAACCTTCTCCGCTGGTTTGACAGGTAATTTAGGCACTCATGTTGGTAGGACATTTCCTTGAGGCATCTAAACTTCAGCCTTGTGAGCGACGAGTGATTAGGCAGGGAACGCGTAGGCACTTCTCTTTGAAGGAAATCTTTCAGTTCTTCTGTACTTCCTATCTTTGTTTTGCAGCCACCTATTTATAGGAGTGACATTAGCTCGAATTTAAGTACTCGGTTAATGACAAATGCTGTGCTTTGGCTGTCTGGCATCCTAGACACTGCTTTTCATCCTGATATGCTTTCAGTGACCTTTGACCAGCGCAAGCGGCCAAAGGATGGGTTCGCTGCTGAGAGTCACACTCCTGCAAAAGCAAACGAACACCATTTGCCTCTGTGAGAAAGCATGGGCGGCGTAATGCAGAGAGGAATTAAAGTGTTTATGACACTGGAGGAAGCACAGGAATGTTATAAGAAAGAGGAGAGCTTCTCCTGAGAGCAGAAAGGTGGTAGGATTCAGAAATCACCGTAATAGCCGTGAATTTTCACCTGAGTTAAGCAAAGCCTGATTTGCTTTTTGTGCCTGAGCACTTGTCGCCCAGAGGTATCTGTGCGTGATTTTACTGCTTTTGTGTGCTGAGTGCGCTCTGAAAAAGCCATCAACATCTTTTGAAACAGGGGCATGGCACAGGTGGTGATCCCCTTGAAAAAACATACAGCCCTGAGTGGCCACATGTAGATTATCGCATGCTGTTCTCACCACAGCTCTGGAGTTTACTGATTTCCTCTGAATAATTAGTTTCTCAGCGTATCCTGGATGAATTCTTGCATATGAATCAATTTCCCACAGAGCGGTGTAAGTTGTGCTTTATTCAGGGACGGTCTAATCTTCCGCATCGTTGACTATTCGGTGCTTTGCCCATCACCTTGATCTATTAATATTTCTAGTGCCTACCCAAAAGCGGTGAAACAGAAACATCATTACTTGGAAAAATAATTAACTGCTTATTGTTATTAATTATTTATGTGAGACTAGGAGCTTGGATGAATCATGGAATAATTCTCCATCACGTTATATAAAGGCACAGGAAAAAGATGGTGCTGTCATAAAGAGTTTATAGTTTTGATAATCTAAGTATGCATTGTACCATAAACCAATTTTTCATTTGTATTTTCCATTACTGGTCAATAAGAGGCATTTAAGAGCTGTAACACTCCATAGCCAAGACTGAAGTTAATGGGAGTGAAGAATGATCTTATAATTGCATCTTTTGACTTCTGAATTTTCGATGTAGAAGAAAATCTTCAAAGCAGCATGTCAATAAAAATGACTTGTTTTTCTTCCAACACGTGACCTACGCTTATTCCTTACCTTTCCGAACTGTAGACGTCTAAACATGCAGCTGGGTAAGACCACTTGGCTACTGTGTGCAATTGTGGAGCTGCCCTTCTTGAGGAAGTCCATTACAGTAAATTCAGAGGATAGCGACAAAAATGATGAATGGATGAGATAGTTATTTATGATTCAAGCGTACAAGAAGATAAATATCTGTGTAGTACCTTGATTAAATGGTGTCTAAACAGTGTAAGTGCAGGATGATGTATTTCTAAAAGGAGGAGTCGCATGAAAATGAAGAGGTGATATTGCCTTCTGTGCAGCATTTGTAAACACAATAAATGGGTCCAGTTCTGGGCCGTCCATTATAAGGGAAATGATGAAGAAGTGAAAGGAGTGCAGAGACAAACCACTAAAGTGATTTGAGGCCAGAAATTGTGCCCTATGTGGAAAACTCTCCATTTTACCAAAAGCGATCATAGCGTATAAGAACTCTATTCAGCAAAAAAAGCGTAAAGTGACTAAAATGCACAGCTAGATGAATTCTAGTGAGAAATGAGGTGCCAGTTTTTAACTGTGAAATTGAGTAACCATTGAACTT
>NW_009661032.1:0-2227 GCF_000708025.1 Charadrius vociferus | reverse complement strand
CACACAACAAACTTTCTTCAGCAATTTTGTACTCACAGCTGTGACCCTACACACGCTACAAATGGAGTTCAGATACACATCTTAATTCTTAGTGATTTTTGCAAAGCCTTTAAACCAGTAAAGCTTTGATAAACTCAGGAGTCACAAAATCTATTGTTTCCCTGAAACACTTGCAGAATTTGTCGATATTCAGAAAATCATCATTCAAACCTCCTGCAGCTCCAAGTAATTGGGAAACCAAAGGGAAGGAATTAGGATCAGCTGGTTCAGGTGCTGAGGCTGTGCAGGGGCTGAATGGAAGTGACAATGAAAATATAATAAAGACTCAGTTGAGAAATCTTAACTCACAAAGCAAACTGTACGTCTTCGCAGAATTAACTCTTGGAAAGAAAGAACATTCTGGAGCTTACGACATTTGGAACTTCTGTGCCTTCATTTCCCACTTATAAAACGGGCATTGCAAGCCTTAGTATTAGAAAAGTGCTCTTTCTTACTGGAAAGACCAGGTACTTCCTACTAGCAGCTAAAAGAAATCTTAAATCGTTACTTTGGATCCTTTTTTCTCCTATACAGCATTTCGCATGTAGACAAACATGAGACAAAGAAACAACCTCAGCTGAGCAAAGAAAATTAGTTTCTCATCCACGTGAACTGCATTGTTTAGACACGTTCCACAGCAGACGAGGTCTCATTACAGATGTCAGTCTTTCTATTCAACAGTGCAAGAGCCACATAGAAGCATCATCAGCGGTCTTCCCTGATCTGTTTTACAACCAGTGAACCAAACCCCAAGTCCTCAAAGCTTTGTAGACCTGAACACACCCTGAGGCACAGACAGTAAGTAGGAGAAAATTTTTTCCAACACCACAGAAAACACAGGCAACCCAAGCAACCTTGATTTCCAGACTTAACTGACAGCAGAATGGAGCAAAAGCACTGCCATCATTAGCATATCAAAAAGGATGCAGAAATTAGCACTTTTCATGTGGAATATTTACACAACGCCAAACTCTTCCATTCCTCGGCCACTGTCACAAATCCAATTGCCTAAAACCATTATCAGAGGGCTAAGCACAGACGTTTGCTTCATACTGCTCTGCTTCCCCACTCTTCAATTCATCCAAAGCTTCTCAGTTGCCCCATCACCTCTTCCATAACAGCTATAACCAGAAGAAGAATTAGCTCCATGAAATACATGCTCCATTACAGTCAAATGATCCAGCTCCTGAAACGATGAGGGCAGAAAGGATGGAGAGAATACTTTCTTGCTTTCTTTAATGCCTACCACTTGCCCAGAAGAAGAAGAAAGCACACTGCAGCCAGGTCTGGGGCTCTTCAGAGGATAACAGGACCTTTGGTCCTTACCCTCACTTGTTAAAGGAAAACAAAAAAGTGAATAATAAAAGAATGCAATTTGGAACCGATAATGTAAAACTCCTGAATCTGGGGAACAGAGCTATAGCAATTCTCTGCTAAGTCTCTTAAATGCCTATCGGCCAATTCTACGTACAAGATCTTCAGATCTTAAACTACTTAAGCAATGAGCATTCAAGCAATCTACACTCCAAGTAGCTGATACAGTACTGATAGGACCTTAACTACAAAGAAGGCACAGTCTAAATTTACAGAAACAAAACTAGTGCCACCATGGCAACAAGTCAGAAAACAGCAAAAACTTTCTAAAACTGGGAAGCAATCTTGCCTCTAACCACACCGATTCCAGGTGTACAGTTCTTAAATACAGTCATTTCTGGCACGCTGTCTTCGCAAAAAGAAAAATTAAACTGTGTACAAATATTCACTGAAAATATGTTTACAGATGCTCGCTGTCTTGCAATAAAAATTGCATCTGTAATACTGCCTGAGATAATTTTCAGTCACATCGGAAATAATCAACTGTGTACAACTCTGGGATAGCAAATAAGCACAAACTTTGAAACCGATCCTGAAGCAAAGATACCAAGCACTATGATGCCTGTAGACAACTCCAGCTAAAATGGCAAAAGCAACAACTAGAGTTGCTCCAACGCATATGGCTGTCAAAGCAGAGCTCTTCTCTCCTCATTTGAATGTCTCCAGCCACACACACCCGCAAAAAATGTATAGGCAAAAGTCTACTGACACCCAAATAACGCTCTGGTCAACCTGGAACTCTTTCTTTGGGGTTTTATTGGGGGAGAGACAAGAAGAGTTCGATTTGGTTTGGGTTTTGGGAGTTCGGCTTTTT
>NW_009661031.1:0-2227 GCF_000708025.1 Charadrius vociferus | reverse complement strand
AAGACCTAGAGTCATGTTTGCACCGCACTTAGCCATGATGTTTAAGGGGCAGTATGCATTCACTGACACAAAGGTAGGTTCCGGGGGTTGGGGTGTGGGGTGAGTTTTACTTATATGGTGAATGATTAACAATGCCAGAAGCCTTGGAAAGTGGATGATGTGTGATCTCTGTGACAGTACTAAGCTGGCTGCTATAAGAAGCCGGTGAAATGATCAAGAAGCCAGAACAGCCAGAGAACTGCTTCCAAAACAACTCCCAAACCCGGAAGAGCATGTCTGGATCAAGACTACTCCTGAGCATACCATACAGACAGTATAGTGTAGCAGGTCTCAGGTGTTACATATGGATGCAGATTTCTTCAAAAACATCCAAAAAAGCTTTCACCTCATCTGTATGATGAATTTAGGAATAATCCAATTGGATGTCATCACATTTTGGAGCATCTGGATGCTGCCCATCCTCTCCTGGCAGACCCTGCCTGAGTACAGTTGCACAGCCTGTTTGCAGTTTGGGTTGACTGACGCCTTTCACTCTTCGGTCTTTCTGTCTGCCAATTCCCTTCCTTACCCTCCTGACTGCACTTGACCAAGAACTGTCACCTCCATGCCTTTCCAAGTGTTGCAATAAACCTGTTCATGTTCTGTCAGCCCATCTCACTTAGAGGCTAAAAACCAGCATCCCTGCTGACCTCCTTATTCACCCTACATTGGACAGATTTCACTATGGATTCTCTGAAGGGGAGTGGTGACATTACAAAATGGCTAAGGTGCCCACCTCCATGTCAGTCATGCCAAAGGCAGGTAGGTAACGTACATCGCCCCCATAACAAAACCCTATGGAGATATCACTGAAATTCAAGAGAACTTTTGAGCATTTCTCCCTATCTACATTAAGAGAAGCTTTAGGAAAGGACAGATGCGACTACCACAATCTATCAGATATTTTGACCTATGAAATGCTAAGGTTTTGGGTAACTTTAAAGCTGACTGGTGCCTACAGGTCACAAAGTGCTGACTAGCTTCCATTGTATGGGTTTGCCTATATGGGGTTAGAACATTACACATTCAAAGCAGAAGTGCCAAAATTTCTCTCAGATGTTCATATAATGATTTGAAAGTGAGACAAAGAAGAATTATAAAACTCTGGAGAATGCCTTCTCTTATTCCATTTCCACTGACATTTCTAAACAATTATTTGGATAAGCTTTCTGTATGCGCACGAAATTGACTTAAGAATTTTTTTTCTGTGTACTGATATTCATGCAATATATACTCTGTACCATGCACAAAGTAGGGAACGGAGTCAAAATAAGAATTCATCTTTAATGCCAAGACCCTTTATCTTAACAGCACCAAAACTCTTTGTTTCCCAGTACCTCTGATCAAAGTTATGCAGCTTGTACAGAAATAAATTAAAGACAGAGACAAAATCTCTTGGTCTCTGTCAATTCAAATAATAGCTGGAAATAGAAAGGTATGCATTTTTTCATTTCTCCTGCTAAGTCCAGAAAAATATGACACACAGCCAACATTATACCCACCACATAAAGACATTAGCTGATGGAGGTCTTATGACACATGACAAAACAAAAGAATATTGAACTACCTTAGAATAAAATTGATAGGCCCAAATGGAGTTGAAAGGTGACATTCCATTGAAAGGTGATCATCCAGTGCATGACAGGAATAGTTCTATATGGACAGACCCATGCCTGTGTAAAGAATTATCTCTCAGAACAAACCCACCATTAAGAATGATGTATGAAGATGCTAACAGAGCTTTAGAATTGGTTGCTTACATTAGTGCACGGCTAACTTTCTGCAGAGCATGTCATTAATATGTGAAGAACATCTATGCATAAACAGAAAGTGGGTTCTTATTCCACTCCTAAAATCAGAAGATCATATTCAAAATATATCTTTCTTTTCTCTCAAAGCAGCACTCAGCGATAAAAATCAACATTCAAGGACAAGAGTAAATTAGAAGTTACTTAGTTCACTATCGTAGGAATCTATGCCATAGCTGCTAGTAAAGAATTGCTTTTAAAAGTTCCAGGAATACAATGATCATACTGCATCACCATGTAACACACTTTCCAGTCTCATTTCCTAATTTCCCCCTTCCTCTTCTTTTTGAGCAAAAAGGACTATCTGAGAATTCTGACAGGCTTATGTTGACTTGAGCCATTTAAACCTATTGCTTCTTGAAATAATTTCTGCTGTGACA
>NW_009661030.1:0-2228 GCF_000708025.1 Charadrius vociferus | reverse complement strand
ACCTAGATGATTCTGTGATTCTATGAATTCTCCATGAAAACATTTTTGCAAGAAAATACTGTCTTATGAAAAAAATAAGAGGAAGGAGTGTTTCCACTGCATGATTTGTTGGTTTAAAATGAGTAATTAAGAAGATTTTTGTAATTACTGAAATATCCTGTATGGCATATGAACAAAAAGGTTACAGTCTCATTTGTACCTCAAAGATCATAATTAGATAGTTAAAAAGCCTGAAGAGTGTTACAAAAACTAATACTGAATGATTCAAATGAATGTGTTGAAATGAGTCAGTTAGAACTTTTTATTTACTAATTTTTGAACTCTGCTTCATGAAATCATCAAGGTTCAGACTGCATTGTCAGAATCTTGGAAAATTATTAATCTCAATATCCTATCAAATGGCTGAAGAGATGGTTACAAGTTTAGTGGAATACGGAAAATATATTTTGTTATTAGTACTGAGATCACAGATCCTATTTTTGGGAATTTTGCCATTGCATGAATGTTTTTGAAATGTGTACTTTTTTTGTTGATATAAGCTCTCTCTGTGTATACTTATCTCACTTCAGTAATCTTTTATTTTTTCGAGTGTCCTATGTTTACACATACTTGGTATATCGCTGAAAACAGCCAAGGATTTAAATAACAATAATCAGCTTTAGAGGGATAAACTTTACCATATACCTTGCCTTTTTAACAAATATACTCAATTAGTCTTATATTAAAGTTTATACTTCACTATCAACATAATATTTCAACCTTATTTTCCATTTCTGCTAAGTACTCTGTAAGATATAGCGTCAAAGGGGAATGAGCCATAGCAGTCTTATGTCAGAAGTACCATTTTTGTTAAAAGCTTAATAGGGGCAAAAAGGCAGTATTATTCTTCTTAGCCTTTTGTCACATGCTGTGTACTGCATTAGAAAATAATTTTTGAGAATAGAAGAACAGCTCTTAGTTGTTATAATTAGAAAAAATCAAGAGAAATGGCATGCAAGCAAGAGGAAGAGTACTAAATTTTTAGCAACCCTCTTCACGCTTCCGTAACTTTTCTTAGTACTATTTTTGTGTATTGGATTATCTGGTCCAAAACAGTTTAACAGCTTTGTTAAATTTTCTTTGCTAAAACTGCAGTCAGTCAGCATTGATTAGGCTATTTTAGCCTTGTTTTTACAGTGATGTATTAGTTTACTAATAGGAGCTTGTCCAATTTAATTTCACTCACCTAAAAGAAAGACATCTAGTCCAGTAGTCATCTAGCCAACCTAATGGACTCAACAGTTGAATGTAGCTTAACTTAACAAAGATGTGGCATACGCTGCACAAAATGAGTACTTTGTCTGTGTGAGGAAAATATGTGCATTAGTTAAACAAGTGAAAGCAGAAATTCATTATACAGTCCAAAGATAACTTCAAATGGTTATGCAAGTGCCAAAGTGTCTGACATTCAACTATTTGGATGAACCTTAGTTACCAGTACTCAAACAGTACTATTGTTCGCCTGCTGTAGATGCACCACAGAATTAATGGTGGCAAGATAAGCTTATAAATAAAGGTATATGAGCATAATACTTTAACCTCTGAATGTTTCTGCATGTTTTAAGTTTGATTTCCCTTCAGATCAGATTTTATACCATCTCAATGTAATTTTGTGTTATACGTCTTGTATCCCAACCTTTTCTGATTGTCACATCAGAAAAAAATGATGTATTAGGATAAGTACCCCAAATAATTATGTTCATACAAATTTTTTAAAACACTGTCATTTGAACATGGCAGTCTACATACCACCACCCAAGTACTTTGTGAAAGGATAACATATATCTCTGAAGAGATAACAGAAAAATCTTGTTCTAATTAAGCCCAAAGATCAAAAATGCATAAGAAATTAAGCCTCACTAGTTCTGATGCTCACAGAATTATTTGTTTAATTTTTTTGCAGTGTGATTCTTCCTGTGTATAGGAGAGTATTAACTTTAAATTAAAATGTTAACAACCAAGTCCTGGTTAAAAACTAACATCCCTCTGGTGATTGTTAGGAATCTAATATTTTCATTGTAATTGACTGTAAATCACTGTAATGATTTTTAACTGAAAAAATAGATCTGAGTAAGTATAAAACAAAACAACTGAAAAAAATTGTTGCAAGGAGAATGTGAACTGCTACTGTTGTCATGACAATTTAATTCATTTTATTTTATAGGTACATCAATTTAGGAGCATTTGCA
>NW_009661029.1:0-2237 GCF_000708025.1 Charadrius vociferus | reverse complement strand
AAGATCAAGACCATTCAGCCTTGATATGAGTTGCTCTAGACACAAAAAAATAGAAGTGATAGAGAAAGTGGTACAGAATTATTTCTTGCTGTTGCTTATTCAAAAGACTGGCAGTCTCCTGAAGAAGTTATTGGTCAGTAGATTTAAAGTGAAAAATAGGAAATTCTTCCTCACATATTGCATCTCAAAATGGTAGCATTCATACCCACAATATATTGAACGCCAAATATATAAACAGATTTAAAAAAACAATTAAGCAAATTAGTGTAAAATAGGTTTGCCAGTAGCTTTCAAACACAATGGTGAAGATGTTTCCACTTTAGAACATCCTTAATAGTAGATTCCCTAGAAGCTGGGACAGTGCACTGGGAGATGTTCTTACATCCCTGTAAGCTTCCACTCCTGGCCACTCTCTGGAACAGGAGACTGGGTTAGGTGGATCTTGGATTTGACACAGTGTAGCCATGCTTCTTTTTGTATAACTGCGTGTGAATGCTACAAAAGCATCCGAGTGCTTTTTAAAGATGCTAGAAAAGGAATTTGCATGATCCAGCTGTTTCAGTGATCATACTGTACTTAAATTGTAAGCCTTCAACTTCATTTGCTCTGTCTGTGGCTACTGTATGCTTCCTCAATAGACAGGAAGTCTTCTTGTGTCTACTCAGAAGCTAAAGAAGGGTCCTGGGAGTAGGTAGAGTTTCAGAATGGAAAAAACTGAGAATTACCAATTCAAACAATCAGTTTCCTGTCTTTCAGGTCTTTTGTGCATTGCTGTATAATACAATATAAACATGAGCTCTGTTTTCCCTTAGTGTTTTCATTTCAGTTCATAGTAAAATCAGTCTCTTCATTCATAAAAAATCCAATTAAAATGAACTTAATGCATTACTTTGACTTTTATGCCAGTGAAAAGTGGATCCAAACCATGGGCCATTCTCTTTTCATTCCATTATTTAAAGGAGTTAGTAGCACAAATGGCCCATCACTTGTTTCAAACAGTCCAACATGTAAAACTGGCATTACAGAAACAGATTAGTTCTTTCTAAACTGGAATTTCAGTCTGCGGCCTGTTGTCTTCTAGTTTCACACCTTGTGCCTGCTGCTCCAGGAGGTGACTGGAGCCATCAGCAAAGCTGTAGAGAGCCTCTAAGCAAAAACCTGCTACTGGTCTGGGGCCTGGGTGTTGCTAAGAGGAGTCCTACCAATACAGACATCCGGGCTGCTGGAGAATAGGAGTCAGTAATATAAGATCTCTAGCACTGGGCCAGGAAACAGGAATGCAGTATTTTTTGGCTGACTTCCTATGGAAGGACTATGTGGTCATGCTTCATATCTGTGTGTCCACCAGATGGATTTTGCTCAATTGCTCCTGTCTGTGGGAACGGTGACAGAAGGTTTTATAGGCGGCTCTAGAATGCAAAGCCATAACAGGACATACAAAAATTGCTACAGGCAGAGGCAGGAGGTGGTTCTTCACAGCTGGCTGAAGGGAAAATGTGTATTCTGAAACCTGAACTTAAATAAAAGAAAGACTTGGACTCTCAGTAGTTGTAACTCCTATCAGTCCACCCTGAAAAGCTTCTGTTACAGAGGAGTTCAAACTCCTCCTTCTCAACTCTCTCGCCCATCCCAAGGAGTGGGAGTTTCTCCTCCCTCATTCTTCATTCTCTCCTAACTTTGCCTAGAGACACTGTCCCTTCCTGACAGGAACAATTCCAGCTTAACAGCTTGCTCCCCGTCTATAAACTTCTTGTCACTGTTCTAGTCACTTGTATTCATCGCTACCAGAACAACATGAAGTATCTGCTTTTTCCAAAAACCAGAGGTGGGACTGGAAAAATGGGACAATCTATCTCATGCTTTAAAATTTAAAAACCCTTTAGAGGATTCGTGGATATAACGTGTTTGCATTCCTTTGCAGATACAGTTAAAGGTCAGAAGTAGATAATGGTTGGGAGCCATCTATGCTTCAGAGATTCTTTTAGTAGGACTTACCCCAGCTAGTAAACATTTCTCTTAAATTATACAGTTTACTTAGTATTCAGGGCTTTATATGCTTAAGATATTTTTATTCTCCTTTCAATGTCTCTTTCACAAATTCCCCCCCCCCCAGTTTGCATTGCTTGAAATTTTCACTGCAAATGCTGGTGCAGTGCCAAAGCAGTTTCTTTTCTTTAAAATGAATGCTTCTACCTTTGGTTTCTGGGTGGTGGTTTTGGGGTTTGGGTTTTTTTTTT
>NW_009661028.1:0-2226 GCF_000708025.1 Charadrius vociferus | reverse complement strand
AAACTGAAAGAGGGTAGATTTACATTGAACATAAGGGAGAATATATTTACTAGAAGGATGGTGAGACAGTGGAACCGGTTGCCTGGAGAAATTGTGAATGCCCCATCATTTTCGTTGGTTGGATCAAGTTGACAAATGTAAATACCAATGGACTCGTGTAAAGGTATAACATGACATCTCTTAAATTCTTTATATTTTTCATGAAAGTTGATTACGTGAACTCTGCAAAAATCCTTACAGGTGGCACACCGTATTCATAAAAAATGAATCCTAAGCATGCTGATCCATATTCCCCTCCAGTTCAAAACACTGCAACCGTTGTTGCTTTCCGGGACTACTCGATGACCATGAACCCCCCCTTTTCTGCTATGAATTGAAGATTGTGTCTTAGGGAAGAGACCACCGGTGGCATGTAGCTTAATCTGAACACTTCCTCTCGAGCTGCACATTGTTGGAGCAATAACAACACTGGCAAGGACTTTTAGGAAATCTTTAGAAATTCTTCGTTGCCCTGGTTCATGGTCCTAACGCTGGTCTAGAAAAGACTCAGGTGAGGAAGACTCTGATAAATAGTGTTTTAGTGGAGCTGCTGATGTGGCACAGAGCTGATGCTAACCATATTCTTTCCAGATGTTCCCCACGATTTGGGTGTGCTTCACTAGTTAACTAGCACTGTGTTGAGAGGTCCTCTTGGTAATGACACAGCACAGGTGGTTTCTCTTTGTGCTACTTTGCAGAAATTTCTGAAAGATTGAATAATGTAACCCAGCGGAGGTCAGTAAAGAGACAAAGCTGGAAGTTCAGAGGAAAAAACCCACTTTATTCTGACCAAAAGATTTTTTATGCTCATGTGTAGTATGTTGCTGCTGCACACCACTCGAGATGGTCACAGAAACAGTTGTTGGCTGCTGTGTTCGCATGAGATATCTATGCTGAAATGCGGCTATAAGGTTTTACAGTATGAATGGAAGGGTGGCATTGACAGAATTGTATCCTTGCATCTTCATATGATGTAACGTGTTCTTTCATAATAACAGATCTTATCTCCTGCCCCCCAAAAAGCATCAGGGTATGACTCAAGATTTGCAGCTCAGTCTTGCTGAATAGAAAGAGTGATATAATCTCTTTTCTGTCATACCATGTTACACCCTTTTTGGCTAGTACAGCTTATTATGCCCTGTTTTGGTGACAACTGCACCCACAGTCATGGGGTGGATGCTTTAACCCCTTGAAGAAGTTATGGAAACATACAGAAGCATTCTCCCACCAACTTTTCCTCACTTTTAACAACTTAAACTCTTAAGAAAACCTTGCATTGTTCCCATTTACCTCATTTCAACTTGCTTTGTAAAGCACCAGATCACCATACTTCTATCTACATCAGTCCAGAAGTTCCCTGTCACAAATTCGGGGCTGAAGAGGCACTAAATATGTGGCTCTGCATGTCTGAACAAGGCAGGTAAGAATGTCAGGATGAAGGAGAAGCTTCCCAGAGCCGTGGAAACTCAAAACATATTTGAAAGTCATTTGAGCCAAGCTATGAATGCTATGTCACAATAATGAGGAAGAGAAGAACTTGAACAGAATATACAAAGAACATATATTCTTTGTCGCGTGGTGGTTTGTGGGAACTATTCCTACACATTGCAGGTGGGGAAGGATAGTTCGTTCAGTGCCCAAACAGTCTGACTTAATTTTTCAAGTTTCTCTCCAACTCGGGCAACACAGCAAAGAAAACAGGCGTTCACCTACCGGTCTGCTTCCCGGGGTGTGTTAACATGGAGTGACTTCTGCTACTGTTAATAGGATAAATGGAGGATAAGCTGAGGAAGATGCTGGGTACAAAAGTTATGGAGGCATCTGTACTCACGTGCTTAAAGTTGCTGCATAGTAGAAGAGATTTTGTAACCTTAGCGGGGAAGTGTTTTCTCTCATCAGCCTTGTTTCTCACACCTCAGTCTTTGCGATGCATGACAGCGATTACCTTGCTACAAAAGGGAAGACATGATAAAGAATCACATATCACCTCTATATAAAACCTACACATAAAATTAAGCGCGTGATCACTTACTCCCACAGGAAGCATTAATCTCTTATTGGAACAAATAGGAAATTTAGCAGCTGAAAGCTTTATCAGTCTACGTAACTTTCCCTTGCGTTACCCTGATCCATTCAGGGAGTAGTTGTTCTACAAACTCAAACACCTGAAAATCAGCAAACAGTTAG
>NW_009661027.1:0-2223 GCF_000708025.1 Charadrius vociferus | reverse complement strand
TTTTTTTTTTACTGTCTTAACTGCTGCATCCACCAGTGATGTCAATTTGCTCTCATACCTAACTGTAATATCTACTACAAAAGCCTGGTCTCCTTTAACAAATACCAGGTCTGGTTTATATCATGTATTTTGTTGGTATTTCAGCAGCAGCTTCTGGAATACTACCCAGTCTTTCTTTTTGGCCTTATCTGCCAACAGTTCACATAGTTGGTTATGTCCTTCAATCCTAGCATCTTGTACCACTGGAGAGTATCCAATAATATGCAAACAGGTCTCATTTTCTGCTTTACAATGCTGACACGACTTGATTTGAGTCTCTCGTCTTTCCCTTGCTAGAAATTCTCTGGTGGGATAGACATTAGTACTTGGTTGTAATGCTGTGATGAGCTTTCTCTGGGGAATGCCTCTGTAATATACAATCCAGATGTTACTGATTTTATCCCTCTCAAAGTTGGAAATTCCACAGTCCTGGGACAGCAACTTAGACCGATTAACAACCTCCTATTTGCGCCAGTTACAGGGTCTTGGAAAGATGGCTTTTGGAGTGGAAATCTCCCATTCTGAGATCAGTTCCTCACCACCTAATTCCTCTGATACCACTACTAACTAAGAGGGGTAACCAGTTCAGAGTGACCCTGCCGAGACTTGTGTTATTTTCTCTTTCCAGGAATGGTACTGGGAATGGTACCAGAATGCCTCCCTTGGAGATCAGCCTGATCATCAGAAAAATATTCATCCTTCTCACAGGAGTAATCAATCATCGCCAACATGGCCCAGATCCGGTTTACACCTCAACTTGATTTGTGCTAACCAATACAGTAACTGTAGTACATTCTGCATCATACACGTTTAAAATTGATGGAAGTACAGGAGTATTGGGAGAACCAACACAAAACCTAACAATGACAATTACAAGTAATCGCACAATTGTAAAAGCAAGTAAGAGTCACCCTATTTCTGCTACACCAGGTGTGACAGAATCTTTATTGAACGTAACGTGACAAATTATTCAAAGGCAAACACCTACATGATCATCAGGGAGATAAATCAAACTCAATGAAAAAGCAGAATAGGCTTACACCCCAATTGTGTTATTAGTTTCCTCTTTAACAACACAACTGTAGGAGCAGCATGCCTGTGGACAGATGAGAGACAGCAAAAACGGACTATCCTTAAAGATCATGCTAACATCTACTCCCAGACCTCACTCTATACCAATAACTACCTCTACTACCTATCAACCTACTCTCAATTCTGTTACTCTCACAACCAAGCAAGCTATGTATCCACAAGTTTGTGTGACTGGACTCTATGCTATCAAATGTACAGAACAGTTATATTTAACCTGACATGGTCCCTTAAAAGGGTAGAACTGTCCATGTGCACTAATCTGTATAAGAACACTTTGTGAAGACTAAATTATTGATAGAAATTTTACCCATAAATCAATCAAATGTATGAGTTTGTAACTTTGTGAACATTACTGGATGTGATTTTAATTACAGAGCTCCAGTGACCTCATAGGCACTGTTAAAGAAAAACTACACACTATATCAAGACCTTTTACCTTCTCCCATCAGAATGAACTTGATGCTGTTTCACAAGCTACTGAAACATAAAGACTCATAGGCCTTGTTACAAAAAGTACAACAACAAGGCAAAAAAAACCATTAATACCTGTACATCACAATGGAGAAGAAATACACTGTGTACTAGGAAAAGTGAAGAAGGATGGGGAACACCACTGGTGGGAAACTCTATTAGGATGATCTCCAACAGAAACACATGTATTGAACGCCATGTTACATGCTGTAGTAATAATGTTTGCCCTTCTGGTAGTTTGCATTGCTATTACTGTCTTTTTATATATACTGATCAGGCAAAAAAACAGACATGAATATCTCATTGTCAAACATACAGACTATCTTGCTACTGATTGTGTGGAACTATCTTACAATTAAAGTTTTAAATTTTGTACTCATTGCTTAATCTTCCAGTAGACAACATGCTGCTATTACCGCCTTGTGTTTATAGCACAGAGCAAGAGTACCACCATTCTGTGAAGTAAAGTGAATTGACTGTAGTCACAGGGTGGAGTGTGACGGCTGCACCCACCCTGAGTGAACAGCACCATGGTTCAGGCATCACAGATGAGGAGGCCTGACTAAAGACAGCCCTGCTGTGCAGATCTTGAGAAATTGTGCTAGGCCATATCTTCTCAGG
>NW_009661026.1:0-2221 GCF_000708025.1 Charadrius vociferus | reverse complement strand
AAAATTGTGGTTCAGCTTGAGCTGGAAAAAACAGTGGCTGGAAGCAGGGCGATGCCTTTAGATACAGTTGCGTGCACAAACACAGAGAGCCGAGATGATGCACGCTACACTGGAGGGACGGGGAGCTTTGTTGCGCCGGGTTACTCTGGGAGACAAAGCCAAAATGCCAAAAGGGAGAGGGTAAACACTCCATTTAACGATGAAGGGGCTGCAACGTGAATCCTGACAGCCCACGCGTGGCATTAAGGAACGATGCTCGCTGCCTTCAAAAGCCCGGCAAAGCTCACGTCCCGGCCAGCACGCTCTCCTCTAAAATCTACATCCTTGAGTTTTCTCTTCAGCTCTCTGGTGACTAATTGCTTGGGGGGGGAGGGGGTGTTGATCGAGGTGGAATATTCCTGATTTAACAGATGGAGACATTTGTTGTGAACGAAGCCACGCTGAGTAGCGAGAGGCACCTTTGCGGCAGTGCCGTTCCTGCAAACTCAGCGCCGTGGCGCTCGACCTGCGTGTCACGGAAGGATAGCGTGGGGGAAAACTGCCCGATTTGAACATAACACAATAAAGACGGACTGTGATTGCTGTTTGTTTTAGAGCCCCGAGAGCAGCAGGTCGGGTGTTTTGCACGTAGAGCCATACAAGAAGACAGCATAAATCTTTTATGTGGTAGAATGTGGTCTGGTTAAAGGGGTCGGTCATCCCAGACGGAGGTGTCAAACTGAGCCCTTGTATCACGGACAGCTTCTGTTCCTAAGTGAAGCAGCATTTATAATGCTACTAAAATACAGCGGTAAACAAAGTACATGAAGGCTTGACAGTCACATTAGCAAAGAGCTACAGTGAAATGACTGGGAAGAAGGAGAAAACAGCTCGGGCTATTTGCAGAGCAAGAAAAACGGAACTGGTTTTGACAGATAAGACAATGCGGCTCTGGGTCAGAAGAGCTTTGTCTGTCTTTTTTGTTGCTGCAGATGAAAAACGGTGCCTTCAAATTTTAACCAGAGAAATTTGGATTTTAACGAGCCTCCATCTCTCAGAGCCCTCCAATTAGGGGAAGCATATTTACAGCTAAACTCAAAAGAATAAATTTTATTCAGTGGGTACGAATCGGGAAAATCTGGATCATTCAGAATAGCTGCAGTGTGGTTTTCATATTGTATAATGACAGAGGTGATTTTTCTCGAAGTATACAACACGAGGAGAAGCAACTGCTTTACAAATAATTTAGGACTAATGAATTTCACCTGATTGCAAGTTGTCTGTGGCCAGAATAGTGTTTTATTGGAATTCCTGTGGCGTCACCCAAAATTGATGGGCGGACATGTTACAGGAGCACCATTTTGCCTGTAAAAATAGAAGCAGTTGTCTGGACTGTTGTATGATTCCTCAAACATTCAGAGTGATCCTAGGGCCAGGATTTCCCGTTGCAAAACTTCTAAAATGGTGAACTTTTAAAGATCTAAGTCGTCTTGGTGTTGCGCGATTACACTGACAGAACTGGTGTATGCACGAAATCTGTTTTTCTGTTTGTCTTAAAGCTGGTCTAGTACCTGATAACGAGCTCGGAACTAATAGCAGAAATTCAGATTCCTGACTGGGGAGCCCACTTGACCATCCCTTACCCACACCTGGTGCAGGGACTCTGCTGAGGCTGGTCTGGAAGGCTGGGCTCTCCCAGGTGCCCTCCGGAGTCAGTAAAGAGAAATAAACTCCCTTAAGGTGGGCGGCTCGGAGCAGAAACCCCGCTCAGGCGCCTTCCAGGAGCGATTTGTCGATTCTGGGGAGACTACGTTGGGATTTTACTTTGAATTACCTGGGAGAGGAGCCTGCCTCTCTCTCCTGATTACAAAGGAGCTCTTTGGTACACAGTAAAGCCTTGCTGCTGATCAGGTAAAAATGAGTTTTATGGATTGCTCTGTGTTACAGCTTCTAAGCACGGTTGCCTGCTTTTATCGTTTGAGATAGCTGTAAACCTCGTGCAAAGGGAGGAGGAGGGTTACACTTTGTACTTAGTATTTATCAGGGGTGTGGAGAATAGGTGTCTGACCTCTGTACTCAGGCCCTTTTAAAATTGATGCTAACGTACCAACGACCACATCTTCAGGTCAATCTTGTGACTCGTACGTGAATCTGGAGCTGCCTTTCTCTAGAGAAAGAACAGTGTATTAGCTGTAATCACGTGGAACTATTGACAGATTGTCGCTATAAAGGAGAAAAAAAA